>NC_060279.1:28907225-28911716 GCF_021613505.1 Equus quagga | reverse complement strand
GCTACACAGACACCCTTTGATGACAGTCTTGACACTGCCCCGATCTAGAACTGCCTCCCTCTGAGCTGCTTATGAGGGGAGAAAATCACTGGCTTCTCTGTGACATGCAGCTGACAGTTGTCATTCGTTTCAGCCACTGAGCACCTGAACCCCTCTGTGTCTGGAAGAGTCCCCCAACTGTGAGTCACAGCTCCAACAGACCTGTGACTCAGGGGCCACCAGTCAGCTTCAGACCTGCCACCACCACCCGACTGCGGGGTCTGTGCTGAGAGGCAGCCCCTGCACACATTTTCCGAACTCCGTGTTGAGACGCAGTGGCCGTTTATCTGATAGCAGCTTACTGTCGGCTTCTCCTCCTATCCCATTTTATTTTCCATGAAAGCAAGAGTCCTGCCCTATGTTTCTTTTCAGATACTCAGTAATCGAGACTCTCTTGCTTATGCAATTGACTTTGCCGTTAGCAGTAACAGTCCCATTTCACAATGCTTCATTCGAGTTAATTAGAAAAACACAGCAAAGTGTTTCCGTTTCTCCTGTGATTTGCTAGTAAAACTCACTCACAGAACACATTATTAACCACCAGCTTTCAAAACAAAATGTTGAAGTTATTCTGTTAAATGCCCCCTAGAAGAAACAGGGACGTGAAGTACGGCATTCCTAATCTCTGGAGCAGAAGATGTCACATCTTTAAAGGGATGACAGGTTCACGGTCAGACAGGCAGAGACTCTTCTCGGAGCCTTTGGTCACTAAATCTCAATTTCTTGTGCACACTTCTATGGGAGGGTAACATCTGTAGTTGGTTGAGCTTTGTAAAAGAATGAACAAACTGTCTAAATTTACCAGTGAAAGATTCGCAAGCTGGTTAAAGATGTCCTGGTTCGTGACCGTTAGAAATTATTAAATATTGTGAATTGACATGGAGACAAATGATCAAATATTAACAAAGATTAAAAGTCACCAAATTTATTTAAAATCTCAGTACGAACAGTATATTCCTTATATATTCCAGTGATTTGAAGCACTTCACTTTTTAATGTCATATTTATTTGTCTAATAACTGAAGTATATCTCATTATGATTACTGAAATTTCAAAATAATCTCAAAGGTGTTGCAGTTGCTTATCGGTGTATTTCTTGTTTATAGCCAATTTTGCTTTTTCTGTACCTTCTTTCTAATTATTATTTAGGTACTTCAAGTTAAGGTGAAGTAACCTGGATGTGGATGCTGCCATCTCTCAACGGGGTCTTTCTAAAAGACACAAAAAATTTCAAAAGAAAATCATAACTTTCTAGCATGCAACTTTTTACTAACTATTCTTATGTACCCTATTTCACATGATCATCACACCACTCTTGGATGTTACGTATTACGATAAAACCCTGAGCGTCTCACCACTGTTTTCTATGACAAGGTTCAACTCAGAAATAAGAGAAAACTCTCCTTCCTAAAAGCTCAGAGAAAGTAAAGCATAAAATCTTTTATAGGCAAGGAAGAGATTCAAAATCACTCTATTGACTGCGTAATTAATCAGACTTCAATATGTGCCAAGTATCTCAAATGTGTTTAGCATGGTACTAACCTGAAGGGATAAAAAGTCAGAAAAGACAAATTCCTTTCTTCAAGGTTCTCATGATCTAGTCAGGAATCATCAACAAGGACAAAAGTAAGGAAGAAAACAAATGATTGAAAACTTAGAACATTAGATTGAAGGCGTGAGGAAGATGTAAAAATAAAAAGGGATTTGGGCCAACGTTTCTTAGAACGAGGGAGTACTTTTTCACCAAGTTTTGAGGTAGGAAGGAATGGGATAAGTTTTGTCCATGGTCAATCAATACTGTTATTGTTATTATTACTTATTTCACAAATGTGAATATTTCGTTTTCCTTTCAGGGAACACGTTATTGAGTGTTGAAATACTTACCACTTAACTTGTGTGCTCCATGCGGCTCCAGCTATTTACAGAAAGAATAACAACTTTTCCAAATGGAGGTATGGTTAATCTTATTTATTTTATTTTTGGCTGAGGAAGATCGGCCCTGAGCTAACATCTCTTACCAATCTTCTTCTTTTTGCGTGAGGAAGATGGTCCCTGAGCTACCATCTGTGCCAATCTTCCTCCATTTTGTATATGGCACACCGGCACAGCGCGGCTCAATGAGCGGTGCAAAGGTCTGCACCCAAATCCGAACCCGCAAACCCCACGCCGCTGAAGCAGAGCGCACGAATTTAACCACTATGCCACCGGGCCGGCCCTAAATAGAGAAATAATAACTTTTCAAAATAGAGCTACAGTTACTCTTGTTCTTTAAATAAATCATTTGTGAATTGACAGGAATGTTTCCCAAGGAGCAGATGTCATCAAAGCATGAGATCTCCCAGGCACAACAGGAAAGTTCAGAGTCACATTCGTTTTGCCCAAAATCATGAAGCTATAACAAACCATCTGAAGACATAGTAATACTCATTAAACCAGCACCAAATGGAATGTTTTCCCCTCCAGACTGGGAAGTTGATATTCCAAATGTTTCATAAGAATGGGGAGGATTTAACCTAAGAACTCTGTAAAAGCAGTCAACACAAGCTGGGCCACAGAGATAGCTGCCAATTCCAGAAGACATCTTCAGAAACACTTTCAGGTCTGTGATAAACCTTTTGGTAGTTCACAAGTGCCCATGCAATGGGAAGAGAACACAGTATGAAGAATAAGAACTAGGCACCATGAAACGGCCTGTCTTCATTTAACTGCAACCCCAAACAACGTATTTCCTAGATTTGGAAAAGAAAAGATGTGAGAGTAAGCCAGCTCAGTGACTCCAGTTTAAACCCATACCCTATCACTGGAAACAGTACATGTGCTTCCTCTGCCTTTGTAATTGTTTATATTCCTGACCTTCTCTGCCAGCAAAAACAATTCCCAGTCCCACCCTTACCGACCCTCCCCACACACACAAACAGAGATTAAATATTCAGTTGATCTTTGCGCATTTTTCCCATGAAAAACTATAAATCAAAATTCATTAAAGACAATTCTACAAGAAGGCAAAAGAAAAGCCACAGAATTTTTTATCTCCCTTTTACCCTTAGTTTCTGCTCATGTTGATTCTAGTCTGCTGAGAATTCCAAAACACTTTGCATTGCCCCGGTTTTTCTTGGTCTCCCTTCTCAGAGAGTCAGCAGGAAAGTGACAGGCGTCACAGCATTACTCCTGCGAAGGGAACGGACAACAGAGTCTTAGAAAGGGAAACCAGTGGTGCTGAAACAGGAAGTCATTTTTGAGGGATTCAGGTCATGAAAGCAGTAAAGTAGACTAAGGAAAACGTTACTGAGCTCAGGAAATTTTCTCAACACAGCCGTGGGGTTACCATTTGACAAAATATGTTTCTTTGGTTTTCATTTTTCCTTTAGAAACATTATTAAAGCCACTAATAATTCCTATAAGGTACAATAAGAACTGTATAAATATAGATGATTAATATCATGTACCTGTGATTCACGGCCTACAGACTCGATGGCGCATATGCATCCTCAACCACGGATCCCGTTTAACTTTGTGAGTGTTCTTCCCCTACAAATGATAATGTACAGATACAGCATCAAAATGATCTTAGAAAGCTCGTCCCTTACAGTGAGGTCACGGAAAGTGGCCTGAAGTCCCTGAAAGGTGCTCCACATGCAGCTAAAACAGTGCCGGTCTTGGCCTTGCCCCTCACCAGCTTGTACTTGCACACATCAGTTCACACTTTGACATCTCATTCCCATCTCTAAAATGAGAACAACTGCTTTGTCCACTCCCCTAACCATCAATACTATTTTCAAAAATTATAATTCTTGGTTAAGATTGCAAGGGCCAGAGGAGGACGCCACCCATTTCTAACTCTGGCTGTCCGCCTTTTTTCCATCCACAAAACAGCAAGAACACCTTGTGTAGTATCGTTGGGCATGTTAATCGTGATAACGTACAAAGCCCATGGGATGCAATAAGTGTTAGAGAAATATCCCTTCCCTTCTCCACCAATTTTCCATTTCATAAATGGGCGAATTCCATTTGAAATGTTGGCAATCCAGATCAGTACCATCTTATTGTCTCTAGGCTACCGCTTGACCCTATTCTTCTCTCTTCCCACATCACCTTCCTGTATTTCCTGGCCTTTCTCTTCCAAGAACCAAGGTCTTTTCCCATCTCCCTGACCGGGACCATCACTTTGTAGTCTGTTAGCAGTGGCTCCTCTGGCCAGCTTTAGCTCCTCAGGCAAGCCTCAGCGACTCCGAGGCCGGACAGAGTTACAGCAATATCTGGGGCTGGGGCTGCTCACTTGCAATCCTGACTCTTCCTGGTCATCCTCCCCGCTGTCTGGCCTCGGAGCGGGAGAAGGGAAGGCGGCACTGGAGTGATGACATGTGGCTCTCTCCTTTCCCCACCCTTCATAGTTTTCTGTCCACGTGCAGAACCCAGAAGGCTCTGACCACACTTGCCCTGGCGGTTGCCATG
>NC_060279.1:28095729-28228853 GCF_021613505.1 Equus quagga | reverse complement strand
GTGGTAGGTAGAATCCAAAGATGCTGCCCACAATCCCTCCCCTCCCTATACACGTGACTCATTCCTCCCATCAAGAAGTACAGCCCATTTCCCTCCTCCCTAATCTGGGCTGGCATTGTGACCTCCTTTGACCAATAGAATGTAGCAGAAATGAGGTGGGTGTAGCCTAGCCCTTAAGAAGTGGCACCTTCTGTTTTTGTTCTCTTGGAACCCAGCCTCCATCTATAAGGAGGTCCAAGCTATCCTGCTGGAGAGACAGAGGGGCCGTGTGATGAGGCCCTGCAGGGTGAGATACCACATGGAGAGAGAGGCACGTGGCAGAGAACTAAGGAGCCCCTGCAGAGCTTCCAGCTGGAGGAAGCTGCATAAGTGACCCAGGCTGGCAATATTCGCTGCTCAGTCAACACATAGAATCCAGAGAAATAACCCAAATGTCCACCAACTGATGAATGGATAAATAAAATATGGCAAATCCATAAAATGGAATATTACTTGGTGATAAAAAGGAATTAATTACTGATACATGCTACAAAATGGATGAACCGTTGATATGAAATGTCCAGAATAGACGAATCTATAGAGACAGAAAGTAGATTAGTGGTTGCCTGCAGCTGAGGGGTTAGGGGGAAATGGGGTATGATTGCAATTGACATGGGGTTTCTTTGAGGTGATGAAAATGTCCTAAATTGATTGTGGTGATAGTTACACAACTCCGTGAATATACTAAAAACCATCTAATTGTACACTTTAAATGGATGAATTGTATGCTATATGAACTATATCCCAATAAAACCATTTAAAAAATCTAGGGGGCCAGCCTTGTAACCTAGTGGTTAAGTTCAGCACACTCCGCTTTGGTTGCCCAGGTTCAGTTCCTGGGTGCAGACCTACACCACTCATCAGCGGCCATGCTGTGGTGGTGACCCACATGCAACCTAGAGGAAGGCTGGCACCGATGTTAGCTCAGGGTGAATTGTTCTCAACAACAACCACAAAAAATCTGGGTAATTGATATACCCTCAGAACTCTTAACACAAATTATCCAAAACCTGAAAATAAGGTAAAAGGATGACTGCATGTCCTTTCAATGTCACACAGAAACATGGTCTAAGATGCTTACCCAAGGGTTATCTAACTCTCTAGTTCTGGGCTAATACTGTGACCAGGAGTCACGGGTGTCTACTGAGCACCCGAAATACGGCTAGCACAAACAAATATTTAATTTTAATTAATTTAAATTTGAAAATTGATCCTCTTTTCTTACTGGGAAAAGTTTTAAGTATGTTTGGAACAACTTTTTCAACTGTAAATTGTATGAAATCTGAATGCAGATGAACAATATCTGATGAAAATTTAGCATGCACATACACACATATATTAAAGTTAATTTCACCTGTTTTTTTAAAAAATTTTTTTAGCATCATGCTTCTATTGGACAGTGCTGCTCTATGGTACATCCAAAGGATGTTTAGCTGCTAAGGAAAGGGGCAGGAGTCTGGAGAATCCATTTGTCAGAAAGCATATGAAGATCTTGACGCTTCAGTGAATGCTTGGATGAGTGGAACATTCCAGCTGGTCATTTAGTACCTCGTGGAGTCAATTTCTTTCACTCGACTAATGCAGACTGAGGACCTACTACGTGCCAGGCACTTTGTGTAGTCCTGGGGATATGGTGATGACCCACACACAGTCCCTGTCCTCATGGAAAAGGAGAAAGGTATTAAGCAAATACCTATAGAAATACTCAAATAGGATTCAGAAGCTTCCTGAGGAGGAACTCACACAGGTGTCCCAATGATGGTAGCTCAGGCTTCTATGCCAAAAGTCAATCAGAGCGTAGCATAGTGCCCTTCAGATGTATCCCCTATCCTCACCTTTTTAGCCTTTTGTCTGGGTCTAAGAGGGGGGATTCTGGAGGAAACCCTGAAAGGGCAGTTTCACTGAGGTCACTGGGGCACTGGGAAACCAGTCCTGCTTTGGCCGCATCATAGGACAGGACAGGCGTTTCCTTTCTTCAGCACCAAGCAGGATGGATGGCTCCTGCCCCTTGGACCGCAAGGAGACGAGGTGCTGGAGGCCTGGGAGCGAGAGGAAGCAGTGCCCCGAACATCAGCAACTGGTCCCGGAGAGCAGGCCCAGCACCAGAGGCGGCAGGGCTGGCGAATCTAGGCCCCATGGAGAGCCGGAGCCTTGGCAGTGGACAGTGCTGAAAGGTGCCGGCAGGCTGGGAGTGCGTTCAGAACGGAGAAATCCTCTTTGTTAGCACATGTAAGACACGGCCCAGGGAATAAGGACTTAGAAGAGGAGGGGAAGTTCCCGACAATAGGAGGAGATGAAAGCCAAGAAATTTCAGTGCCATGAATGCCAACGCAGCATGACCCCCCGCTGGTGTACCCTAGGAAAGTACCAGGCACATTAAAAAGAGTCAATGATATGAAGTTGATAATTGTACTGTGGTTATGTATGAGAAAAATCCCTTTTCTTAGAAAACTCGCACTTATCTAGGAGTAAAGGGCCATGATGTATGTAACTTACCCTCAAATCATTCAGGAAAAAAATGTGTGTGTGCACGAGTGTGTGTGTACAGAGAGAGTGCATAGATGATAAAGCAAACGGGGTAAAATATTAACAATAGGCGAACCTAGTTAGAAGGCATATGTGTGTTTTTGTACAATTTTTATTTTTGCAATGTTCTGTAAATTTTAAATTATTCCTAAACAAAAAGTTCATAAAACAATGAAATTACAGTGTGATGCCTGTCCTCATTAGTGTAGGACAAAGCAGAGCAGTAGGTCAAGGAGAAAGCCATCAGCTTTGCCTGGGGGTGGGGGTGTCAGGGGGGTCTTCCCCGAGAGGCTTAAGCAGAGATGAAGGATGATGTCCTGACAGGGATGCATGTGAGGCTCTGGAGCAGCTGACTGAGGTGGGAGGGGGGTAGGCGGGAGGCAAGAAGTGTAGGGTCAGACCTGTCCTGAGTGTCTGATTACCTAATAAACACTGCAGCCGCTCGGATGAAGCAGAGTCCCCCGCCTCAGATGGTGAGTGTCAACTGTGTGACCCATGCTCCTCTGGCCAACCACACGCCCCTCTTACTCCCCAGATGGTGAGTGTCACCTGTGTGACCAATGTTCCTCTGGCCAACCACACGCCCCTCTTACTCCCAGAGGCCCAGCCCAGGGACCTTCAAAGGGAAGCACGTCAGAGGGAGGGGCCAGCAGCCTGGGCAGGGCTGGGCAGGGCTTGCAGCGTTTGGCTCTCCCCAAAAGGGCTCAGCACTTCACTTGAGTCAGGACCCTCTGCAGAGGCAGGGAGCTCTGAGTCTGCACCTGGCAGGGAACTCTCAGCTGTGGCATCTGTGAGGAAGGAAGGAGGGAGCTCTCTGTCCCAGTGAGGATTTCTGAGTGGGCGACAAGACCTGTGGGTGTGGGGAGCAAAGATGCGAGCTCAGGTCTGGTCTTGGCCTCAGGGATTGAGAGTTTCCAAGAAAGCAGCCCATGGCCCCTTAAGAACTTCTAGGATTGGGAAGGGATGGAGGCTATTCGGGGAGGTTCCAGAATGCCCAGAAGCCCATCACTTTCCATTTGCATTTTCTTGACTCAGAAAGGACAGAGAGCAAGGATGAGAGGAAGGGAAAGGATGGTGCAGCCAGTGACTTGTGCATCTCCTTTCCCCTTAGGGGACAATGGCCAGATTCTGCTTCCTGCTGTTCGTCTCTGTGGCCACCAGAGGGTGGAGTGCAGGTAAGTGACTCAGGCGCAGCAGTTTCTTCAGCTCACCTCTCCTGTGCAGGAGAGTTGGGGGTAGAGTTGGGCTGGATGCTGACATCCTGGGCCCGAAGGAGAGTCGTGGAGATGCACAGAAGCCACACGTGGCAGCTGACTTGAGATGTGGCCTGGGTGCTGATTGCTGGCCTCTCCAGGCGTCTGATCTGAAGTAGTCACAGTGTTAGCTAAGTCATGTCCTGGGGCCCCACTCTGTGCCTGTGTGTGGCTGTGAGGGGGCTCAGGAAGGGGATGGTAGGGACTGTGTCCCCTCCCGGCTACTCCTGCTCCTGTAGCCTTGGCCTCTGCCTCTCCAAAGGGAGCTAGGTGGTCATGCTGTGTCCCGGAACATCCCCCTCTAGTCCCCATCCTCCCAATTCCATTCCTCACAACAGGCGTAATGATAGTTTTCAGTTTTGGTTAGTTGAGAAGAAGAATTCAGTGTTAAGCCTGTACGAGATCATGGTCAGATAGTCTTAGCAGATGGAATCCTGGGTGCTCACAGCATAGTGACGAACTGGCGAAGTGGGCAGGGGCTGGGAGCTGATGCCAGGAAGGATGGTATCAGGCAACAGACTGTAAATGAGAATTATTCTCACATCCTCCAGCAGTGCTCCAGGCTCCTGAGATGTTCCAGGTGGGCAAAACCTGTGCCTCCTCCCTTTCTTTCCTGCCTAGAAGCTGCAAGGAACTCAAAGAAAGTTGCAATAGAGCAGGTGGTGAGTAATAAACCAACCCAGCCTTCTCTCCTTGAAGACACTTTTTAGCTAAACAGAGCCCAGGCATGGAAATCAGGAGGAATGTACCCACCGCTACTGTCTGTTCTGGCTCCAGCTCCCACCCAAGCAGCTTTCCAGTGGGAATTTGGAGGCTTTGTGTCCCACCCAGTCACAGCAGGCATGATCTTCTGAGCACAGGGAGAAGGCAGTGTTCCTGGCAACACATGGGGTGGTGGCAAGAGCCGTGATGAGTCTAAGATTTTCCTCTAGTTGTGAGCTAATGTTAGCCTGCCAGTTTCATGGGTGCTGGCAGGAAACATGAGACTCCAGAAGCTGAGACAAAGACCTTTATTATTCACAGCAATAGCAGTAGCCAGAGTATCAGCATTTTCTTGTGCTGGTTCCCTGAGCCCCATTTCCAACACGGTGACGTGAAGAGGGCCAGGAGACATCTGCACAGGTAGTGGTTTTGTCAAGCAGGCTGACAAGTGGACTGGTAAAGAAACAACAAGCCTTTTTTAGATTAGACAGTTTATTACTCACATAGACTGCAAAACCAAGATAGCAAAGGTGTCACCTTCTCCCATCCCTTGGCCCAGAGGACAGCACAGAAATGAAAGGGGCCGGATGACAATGTAACATGGGTAGTGAGGGACTCTGATACAGAGACTCAGTGTGTGCCAGGCACTAAAGATACAGAGCTGGACAACGCTGAAGACCCATGATCTTAAGTAGCACACAAATACAGGTTGATAGAGCAAAATGAATCAATGCAAAATATATAGAAAAAATATATATGCATACCTTTAATGTGAAGAGAGTGGAAGGACTTGAAGAATGCAGTAAGGCAAACTTGGCCTCATGGTCACTGATGTGGGACAGAGGTGCTGTCCTGAGATTCAGCTATTACGTCTTCTCCAGCAAGTCCATCACTGTCAGCCCCTGCAACGTTCCTCTTGGGCCATCTTTATTGCATGCACTTGTCACTTGGATTACCTACAGTTGATTCTCCCATGCAGCGTACAGGTGGACCTATGAGTACATATAGGGAAAATGCTCAGCAGAGTAGCTGTTGCATTCTTTCTGCCTCTCCTGACTACGTCTCCACCTTTCTTCCACTTCCATCTTTTTGCAGGACTCACTGAGAAAATATACCAAAATGCACACCTTTGTGGAAGTGTCGTTCAACTTAGCTACCTAGACTTGGCCAACATTTCTTCTCGTGACAGGCCCAGGGAATTCCAATCACAGCCGTGAGTTACATAGTGTCGATTTTTCTTCATTGGAATCAGATGTGTGACTTTGCACGACCTCCAGCCCCTTTTGCAAAGCATGTTAGTCTTCTAGCACCCAAAAGTGATCTTGGTAATTACATAATCTCTGCAAGACTTTCTGGATATATCATAATACATTTGTGAAAGAGAGAGAGAAAAGTGCTATTTTAACCAACAGTTGAGCAACAATTAAAGAATTACTCAAGAATCAAGCGTAACGTGCTATGGTGAGTTTTGAGAGAGAAAATGGTTTGTCAGAATTATCTGATCCTGTCAGGACCCTGCAAGTTCTGCAAATGGGAGGAGGTGACTCCACCAGGTGTGGTCAGCTATTTTAAACCCCAGGCACTCTAATCTGGGGATTTGCTTGCTTTCTTTTGTTGTTCCTTGTTACCTTATATTTCTGCTAACGTTTGGCTCCTGGGTTCTCGTCCTTATTTCGTAATGACTTTGCCTACTGCTCTTCAGTTCCAGTTTCTAGTCTTTCAACCTGGTAGCTTTCTTCTCATTTTTAATGGCTTCCTTTGTTTCAACATTTTTGTTCACCAGGATCTGTATCCAACTCAAACACAGTAAATCAACACAAAAGAACTCAAGCTCTTGCTCTTGACAAATATCTTTTAAGGACAAAACACTGTACAAAAAGAGAAGTAACAGATATATTTTGCATTGATTTTTAAACAATTTACCTGATTCTATCCCATACAATATGCTCATTATTGCATTAGGTAAACTCTATTTAAAACATGAAATTATTTTATGTGCTTAACTCTTAAAACTTTTTTCCTCCTCATATTGCCATTATCTTAAAAATATTTAATTCGCATGATGCCTTAGCACCTTTGTAAATTTGGGCATTGCATATCATCATCCAAGTAATAATGCAGTCAGGAGAAAAGTCAGCAGGGAGTGAAATTGTCTGAGTCCCTGAAGAGATCCTCATCACACATTACAGGTGAGTGTGGTAAAGGGCTCTCACCTGATGCAGTACTCAATATACAGAAGTACTTTTAAAACGATAAATAAAACGTTACTAGGAGTTAAATCTAAAAAAACTGAAGTTATAAGTGCTAGCTCTATCCAAGGATCATGCTAGTGAAGGATCTTGTTCGTGAATAGTTCTAGTATATTTTTCCTTGGCAAGATACATAGCACTTATTTATACTTTTAAGGGGATACAAATTTAAAGAAAGATTGCTGGACCAGAAATGCTGACAGCAAGGAATTTTATAAGTATTTCTTCCACAATGCAAATGCTTCAAACATTGGGATTATATCATCAGCTTTTTTTTCTTTCTTTCACTTTTATTTTGTTCTTTGTTATTGTATTCTTGTCGGTACTTAGTATTATTGCCATGCATCAGAAGGCACTCAGTAAGCTTTGAATGAATCAGTTACAGAAGTGAGGAGAGAGGGCAACTCCGAGAAGAAAGAGCTGGGTGGAGCAAACCTTTCCAGCCCAGCCCTGGATTGGACACAGACGACCATGGTGATGTCTTCATCACGGGTTTCCATGTTTGCCAATGAGATCAGAATGACCCTTAAAGAATGTTCTTGAACACACTGTATATATAATTAAAATGAAGCAAGTAGAATTGCTAGTGAATGAGAGCCAGAGGAGTAGATTAGCTGTTAGATCAGCTATTGTTATTGACATGACAATACAGTTGACTGTTGTGAAAGGCATTGCCTATTTCTGTTTAATCTTATTGGAAAACTATTCACTTGTGCCCAGGATCCAACTCAGAGGATTATGTGAATTACCTGCCAAGGAGTTTCCTCAGGCATCTTTATACGTGGGTTTCTGTTTCTGGAGGTAGATGTGCCAAGGATGAGAACATTTTATCTGTATTTTCTCTTTCTTCTAGATACTCAGAGTAACAGTAAGTTTTATAGTCCATTAATTCATTTTGTATTCTAAAACTTATCTTGATTCAGAAATTTTTTAAAATTTCACTTTATTGAGATATAATTGACATATAAAAGTGTAGGATATTTAAAGTGTACATCATGGTAAATTGATGTACATATACATTGTGAAAAGATTCCATCCATCTAGTTAATTAACACATCTATCACCTCACATAGTTATCTTTTTGTGTGTGTATGAGAGCGCATAAGTTAGACTCTCTTGGCAATTTCAATTATATAATACATTGTTATCAACTATAGTCACCATGTTTTACTTTAGATCCTCAGACTTCATTCATCTTCTGGTTGACAGTTTGTGCACTTTTATCAACCTCTTTCTATTTCCCTTACTATCCAGCCCCTGGCAATACCCAGGGCCCTGGCAACTACCTTCTACTCTTTGTTTCAATGAGTTTGTTTGTTTTTTAGATTCCATATATGAGTGATACCATATGGTACTTGTCTTTCTCTGTCTGGCCTATTTCTTAGAATAATGCCCTCAAGCTTCATCCATGTTGATGCAAATGGCAGGATTTCCTCCTTTCTCATGGCCAAACAATATTCCACATTTCCTTTATCCACTCACCTGTTGCTGGACAATTAAGTTCTCTACATATCTTGTCTTTTGTGAATAATGCTGCAACAAACATGCCAGTGCAGATATCTCTTCAAGATCCTATTTTCATTTCCTTTGGATATATACCCAGAAGTGGGATTGATGGATCAGACAGTAGTCCTAGTTTTAATTGTTTGAGGAACCGCCACACTATTTTCCATAGTAGCCACACCAACTTACATTCCCACCAACAGTTCACAAGGAGTTCCCTTTTCTCCACATCCTTACTAACACTTATTCTCTCTTGTCTTTTTGATGATAGCCATTCCTTTACTGGGTATGAGATCATATCTCATTGTGGCTTTCTTTTATTGAGATATAGTTGACATATAACATTAGTTTTGGATGTACAACATAGTGATTTGATATTTGTATATATTGCAAAAAAGATCATCACAATAAATCTAGTTAACATCCATCACTATACATAGATATGCACGAATTCTTTTTCTTCTGAAGAGAAGATTACTCTTTTAGCAACTTTAAAATATGCAATAAATATTATTAACTATAGTCACCATGCTGTACATTACATCCCCACGACTTATTTATTTTACAGCTTTTGACCCCCTTTACCTATTTTGCTCACCCCCACTCCCTGCCTGTGGAAACCACCAATCTGTTGTCTGTATCTATGAGGGTTTTTTTTCCAGATTCTACATATTCGTGAAATCATATGGTATTTGTCTTTCTCTGTCTGACTTATTTCACTTAGCGTAATGCCCTCAAAGTTCATCCATGTTGTCACAAATGGCAAGATTTCCTTTTTCTGTATAGCCGAATAATATTCCAGAGTATATATATACCACATTTTCTTTATCCATGCATCCACGGACACTTTGCTTTCATAACTTGGCTATTGTAAATAGTGCTGCAATAAATATAGGGTGAATATATCTTTTTGAGTTAGTGTTATAATTTCTTTAGAATATAACCCTTGAAGTAGAATTGCTGGATTGTATGGTAGTTCTATTTTTAATTTTTTGAGAAACCTCTGTATTTTTTTACATAGTGACTGCACCAATTTACATTCCCACCAACAGTGTACAAGGGTTCCCTTTTCTCCACATCCTAGCTGACCCTTGCTTCTCGTCTTTTTTTACAACAATCATTCTAACAGATGTGTGGTGATATCTTATTGTGGTTTTGATTTGCATTTCCTTGATAATTAGTGATGTTGAGAAACTTTTCACACACTGGTTGGTCATTTGTAAGTCTATTTGGAAAAATGGTCAGTTCCTCTGCCCATGTTTTAATCAGATTGTTTGTTTTTTTGATACTGAGTTGTATGGGTTCTTTACATATTTTGGATGTTAACCCCTTATCAGGTATATGATTTGAAGATATTTTCTCCCATTTGGTAGGTTGCCATTTCATTTTGTTGATGGTTTCCTTTATTGTGCAGAAGCTTTTTAGTTTGATGTAGTCGCACTTGTTCATTTTTGCTTTTGTTGTCTTTGCTTTTTGTGTCAAATCCAAAAAACCTTTATCAACACCAATGTCAAGGAGCTTACTCCCTATGTTTTCATCTAGGAGTTTTATGGTTTCAGGTCATACATTCAAGTCTTTAATTCATTTTGGTTTGATTTTTTTGTATGCTGTAAGATAGGGATCCAGTTTCATTTTTCTGCCTGTGACTGTCCAGTTTTACTACCATCTTTTATTGAAGAGACTATCCTCTCCCCCTTGTATGTTCTTGACTCCTTTGTCACAAATTAACTGACCATATATGTGTGAGTTTATTTCTGGGCCATCTATTTTGTTCCATTGATATATATGTCTGTATTTACGCTGATGCCATACTGTTTTGATTACTCTAGCTTTGTAATATAGTTTGAAATCAGGAAGTGTGTTGTCTCCAGTTTTGTTTTTCTTTCTCAAGATTGTGTTGGCTATTTAGTGTCTTTTGTGGTTTCTAAAAATTTTAGAATTTTTTCTATTTCTCTGAAAAGTGGCATTGGAATTTTGATAGGAATTGCATTGAAACTATAGATTGCTTTGGATAGTATGGACATTTTAACAATATGAGTTCTTCCAACCCATGAGCATGGAATATCTTCCCATTTATTTGTGTCTTCAGTTTCTTTCATCAATGTCTTATATTTTGGTCTTTCATCTCTTTGATTAAATTTATTCCTATGTATTTTTTATGCAATTGTAAATGGAATTATTTTCTTGATTTCTTTTTCTGATAGTTTGTTGTTAGTATATAAAAATGAAATTGATTTTTGTATGTTGATTTTGTATCTTGCAACTTTATTGAATTTGTTGATTAATTCTAACAGTTTTTTTGACAGAGTCTTTAGGGTTTTCTATATATAATAGTGCATCATCTGCAATTAGAGACAGTTTTACTTCTTCTTCTGTTCTGATTTGGATGTTTTTTATTTCTTTTTCTTGTGTAATTGCTCTAATTAGGACTTCCAGTATTATGCTGAATAGAAGTGGTGAGAGGGGCATCCTTGTCTTGGTCCCGATTTTAGGGGAAAGGTTTCAGCTTTTATCATTGAGTATGATGTTAGCTGTGGACTTGTCATATATGGCCTTTATTCTGTTGAGCTACATTCCCTCTATACCCAATTTGCTGAGAATTTTTATCATGAAAAGATGTTGAATTTTGTCGAATGTTTTTTCTGCATCTATTGAGATGATCTTATGGTTTTCATTCTTCATTTTGTTAATGTGGTGTATCATATTGATTGATTTGTGGATGTTGAACCATACTTGCATTCCTGGAATAAATCCCACTTTATCATGGGATATGACCCTTTTAGTGTATTGTTGAATTTGGTTTGCAGTTATGTTGAGAATTTTGCATTTATGTTCATCAGGTATCATGGCCTGTAATTTTTCTTTACTTTCAATGTCATTGTCTGGTTTTGGTATCAGCATAATACTGGCCTCATAAAATGAGTTTGGAAGTGTTTCCTCCTCTTCTGTATTTGCTAGAATTTGAGAAGGATTGGTATTAATTCTTCTTTAAATGTTTGGTATAATGCAGCAATGAAGCCATCTGGTTCTGGACTTTTCCACATTGGGGAGGTAGTGAGGTTTTGATTATTGATTCACTCTCTTTACTAGTAATTGGTCCATTCAGAATTTCTATTTCACAAGGCTGGCCCTGAGGCCAAGTGGTTAAGTTCACACACTCCGCTTTGGTGGCTAAGGGTTTTGCAGGTTCAGATCCTGGGCGTGGACATGGCACCACTCATCAAGCCATGCTGAGGCAGTATCCCACATGCCACAACTAGAAGAACCCACAACTACAATATACAGCTGTGTACTGGGGGGCTTTGGGGAGAAGAATAAAAAGAAAAGAAGAAGATTGGCAACAGTTGTTAGCTCAGGTGCCAATCTTTAGGAAAAAAAAGAATTTCTATTTCTGCATGATTCAGTCTTGGTGTGTTGTATGTTTCTAGGAATTTATCTATTTCTTCTTAGTTGTCCAATTTCTTGGCATATAATTGTTCATAGTAGTCTCTTATCCTTTGTATTTTTGTTGAATCAGTTGTAATGTCTCTTTTATCATTTATAACTGTATTTCTTGACCCTCTCTCTTTTTTTCTTAGTAATCTAGCTATGGGTTTGTCTATTTTGTTTATCTTTTCAAAAAACCACTCCTAGTTTCATTGATCTTTTCTGTTGTCATTTTAATCTCTATTTATTCCTGCTCTGATCTGTGTTATTGGCTTCCTTCTGCTAACATTGGGCTTAACTTGTGTTCTTTTTCCAGTTTCTTGACGTATAAATTTAGGCTGTTTATTTGAGATCTTTTGTTCTTTCTTAATGTAGGCATTTATTGCTATGAACTTTCCTCTTAGAGTTGCTTTTGCTGTATCCCATAAGTTTTGGTAGTTGTATTTCCATTTTCATTTGTCTCAAGATATTTTTCGATTCTCTTTTGATTTCTTCTTTGACCTAGTAGTTGTTTGGGAGCATGCTATTTAATCTCCACATAGGTGTGAATTTTCCAGTTTTCTTCTTGTAATTGATTTCTAGTTTCATACCATTATGGTGAGAAAAGGTGCTTGATAGGATTTCAATCTTATTACATTTATTAAGACTTGTTTTGTGGCTTAACATATAATCTGTTCTGGAGAATGTTCCATGTACACATGAGAAGAATATATATACTGCTACTGGTGAATGTAATTTCTATAAGTGTCTGTTAAATCCATCTGATCTAACACGTAGTTTAAGTCCAATGTTTCCTTAATAATTTTCTATCTGGATGATATATCCATTGTTGAAAGTGAGGCAATGAAGTCCCCTACTATTATTGTATTGCTGTCTATTTCTCCCTTCAGGTCTATTAATATTTGCTTTATATATTTAGGTGCTCCTATGTCAGGTGCATTAATATTTACAATTGTTATATCCTCTTGTTGGATTGACCTCTTTATCATTGTATAGTGACCTTCTTTGTCTCTTATTACAGCTTTTGTCTTAAAGTATATTTTGTCTGATGTAAGTATTGCTACTCCTTCTTTCTTTTGGTTTCAGAAAAAACTTAAAGTAGGTGATTGACCCTGCATTTACAACAGATATTTGGAGAGAAAAATGATAATAAATTACTAAGGTTAAGGAAACAATTGAAAAAGAATAAGGCATACCCACCCTCTCTGCCACCAAGTGTACTCCCAATCGCCTCTACTTTTTCTTTTTTTCCAAAGCATGTATTATCTTCCAATATGATACATAGTTTACTTATTTATTATATTGATTTATTATTGACAGTGTCTGCTTGCTGGAATGTAAGCTCCACAAGGGCAGGAAACTTTGTTTTCTTCATTAATATACTCCAGATGACTAAAATGATGTCTGCCCATTACTCATGTAATAAGTTTCATGTAATAATCCTGCAACGAAAATTTTAAAAAACTTATATTGATGTTTTTATTTTACAGAATTGTGAGATAATAAAAAAAAAATATTGGGGTCATCCCCGTGGCTGAGTAGTTAAGTTCACACACTCCGCTTTGGCAGCCCAGGGTTTCACTGGTTCAGATCCTGGGTGTGGACATGGCATGGCTCATCAGGCCATGTTGAGGCGGCATCCCATATAGCACAATGAGAGGCACTTACAACTAGAATATACAACTATGTACCAGGGGTCTTTGGAGATAAGAAGAAGAAACAAAGGTTTGCAACAGACGTTAGCACAGATGCCAATCTTTAAAAAAAAAATATGTATCAATCTCTGTGTTTGGTTTCTGGCACAAAGCTCTTGAAACTCTTGTAATTTCCTAAGTGACAAGAGCACTAGGAACAGCTTTTATTATCAGATTTGGTTTTTAACCCCGGTTTCTGACACAGAGCTCCTAAAAATCTTGTAATTTCTTGGGTGATAGGAGTGTCTTTTGTTCTAAGGAGGAGACTTTGGGTGGGCTCCTGGATGGCTCCTGGATGAGTGCTGGTCACCAGAAAGACCAAGCCATGATTAGAAGCTTGAAAGTTTCAGCCCCAACCTCCATTCTCTTAAGAAGGGAGAAGAACTGAAAATGGAGTTAATGATCCATCATGCCTACATGTTGAAGCCTCCATAAAATCCTTAAAGTATGGAGTCTGGAGAGCTTCCAGATTGGTAAACAGTTGGAGGTGTTGGGAGAGTGTCACACTTGGAGAGAGCATGGAAGCTCCATGCCCCTTCTCATGTACCTTGTTCTATGCATCTCTTCCATCTGGCTGTTTGTCTGTATAAACAATATCATATCTTTTGATGTACTGGTAAATGTGAGTGTTTCACCTTCCATTCTTACATATTGCTGTAGTGAAAACACACCTCTTGGATACTGATGCCACTGCAAAGTTCCAGTTTCCACCCTTGATGCTGCTTAGCAATTCATGCATTCATTCAATAAATATGTACCAGGCCTACTCTATGCCATTCCTATGTACTGGGAATAAATCAGTAAACAAAAGAGAACATCATGGAGCTTACCTCCTAGTGGTTGGAGACAAACACTGAACTGAATAAAATATTATATTATGGAATATTTGTGAAGATGATAGATAATATTGGCAAAATAGAGCGAGTTAAAAGAGATCATAAGTGACGAGGCCAGGCAAGGTGGGCAGGGAGGCTGCAATCTTAGATAGAGCACTCAGGATCAGCCTCCAAAGACTGTGCCTGTTCCGTGTCAGCTCCATCTCATATTCCTCTGCACCTCCTCCATTCTTCTATCTTTTTCCTCAGACCCCAGGCTCAGCCTTCATCCCCAACTCCCTCAGGACAGGCCTTGCCTCCTACATCATTAATACAATTGAAGAATCAAATATAAGCTGCCTTAAACTCCTGGCCATCTACCCTTGTACCATCTTTTCCTCTAGTCTGGGAGGGAACCCTTCTCAGGGTCAAGATCAGCATCTCCATAGGAGCCCTGAGCCCATCGTCTCCTCCTCCTCTGAGCTCCTCCATCACTTCTTCCTCCTCCCTAAGATCTTCAATATGACTTGCTCCCTTAGGGAATCCCCCTCAGGCTGTGAACACAATCAAGTTCTTCCATTCTAAAGCCACTCTCTCTTTGCCCTGCAAACCTACCTATTGTACTTCACTTTTACTCTTTTCAAATAAACTTCTTCATTCTCAGACCCTGTTTCACTTTCCTTTCACACTTGCCACCACCAAAACTTGGCTTCCATGCCCATTTCTTCATTGGAATTGCTTGTGCTAAAAGTAAAAATAAAAAGCCATTATACGTAACTCAGACTCTAGACTTGCTACATAACCCCTGGGTCCCAGTGCAAAATGAATATGCAGAGCCTGTTGTCCACAATTATTAAGAATTTCAAGGCAGCAAGAGCAAAGCACTAAACCAAGTGCAGGAACTTTCTGAGAGCAGGGTCCAGTGTGACAACACAAGGTCACATGGCCTTAAAGCTGATTCTGGTCAGATCTTACCTCACTGGACCACCACTCCTCCTATGTTTGTATCTTTTATGACTCCCAGAGGCAGGAAAGTATGTGGTTAAGAGCACAACCTCAAGAGCCCGAGCACTTATGATTGAATGCTCACTGTGCCACCTACTAGCTGTGAAATATTGGTCCTATTATTTAGCCTCCCTGTGCCCCAGTTTCCACAGTTATTAAACTTGGATGATAATTTACTTATTGGAAGAGTAAATTTAATTAATGAAAAACACTTAGAACAGAGTCTAATGCATGGTCAGCATTGCTATTATCATCGTCATCAGCCTTGTCCCCAAGAAATTGGATATCATCATCATCATCACTCCCCTATTTCTCCTACCTTTTGGACTATTCCCTTTTTTTTTTTTTTTTTTTTTTTGCTGAGAAAGATTAGCCCTGAGCGAACATCTGTGCCAATCTTCTTCTATTTTATGTGTGGGTTGCCACCACAGCATGGCTGATGAGTGGTGTAGGTTCATGCCTGGGATCTGAACTTGTGAACCCAGGCTGCTGAAGTGGAGTGCACTGAACTTAACCACAGACCATGAGGCTGGCTCCCTGGACCATTCCTTTTTAGTTTCCTTTATGGGCTCCTTCTGTCCCTTAAACGTTGACCCACTCCTCTTTTCTGTAGATGATCTCTCTTTAAACAATTTTATTTGCCCTGTGGTTTTAACTATCACAAGAGCATATGCTTGTGAATCCCAAATCTACTTCCGTAACTCCAATCATTCTACAGCACAGCTTCAGATGCATATATCACACTGCCTGCTAGATACATATTAGTGATATGGATCTTGTGGTCTTGTCACAGACTCACAGATTTCTAAAGGAAACATTCCAGCAAATAGAAAATCATACTTTCGTGGATGCCCGACCTCAATTTATGGAGTGTTTAGGAAGAATGAACAGAATCTCACTCTTTCTTCACCTAGGAATCGTTAAGGGCAGTTGAGATATTATATAGAATTCTGTTCTGTCAGGATTAATAATCTATCAGCCTCTGTTAGGAGGCCTCAAACAAGTACACATAATCAGAAGCATGCACTGCTGAGAATGGCTCCGTCCACTCCAGAGAGACCCCTTCGTAACAAAGGGTCTTGTTGTGTGGTATGAACAGCCTAAACCCCCTCTTTCTTCTCAGACAACGTACAGCAGGAAATTGTACCCAAACTCAACAAACACTTTTGACTAAACAGTTTGCATTAGGCAGGCCCATGCCTGAGGGGAGTAAGTGAGTATGAAGACATGTTATAAGCTTAGTATTTTGGACATGTAGTTTTCCTTGAATCTATGAAGGAGTCTATTTTAAAATAACGATACTTATAAATGTGAAACAATTTGAAACATGAGCTTATTACTCTATATAATTTCCTTTGGATGCCAGGAAGCATTAATATCCTCTTATGTTTGAAGTGATGAAACAGATATGTGTAGTCAGCTGGCCTAAGGCATCACAGTGAGTAGGGATTAAGAGCCAGGAACACTCAGAGTAGATCTTGCGGTTTAAATCACACAGCCACAGTGTTACTGCTTCCAAAGCCTTGAAGGAAATCCTAGTCAATCAGTAACTCCAGTGCCGCAGGAGCTGGGAGAACCAGCTGCCTTGCAGTGTCCACCATAAGGGAGTTTCACACTCATGCATCAATACCTTGATGACAGGGAATCATAGGTCCCCAGTTTTCTCAGTTTATTGGAATTCAAGTGGGTATTACAGTGGGTGGCTCATAGCTTAGTACCCCACCCAGCTGGATACAATTCAAAGCGTGAATAGGTCCTTACAGTCTCAGAAAATCCGTCCCTTACCATCTTAGGCATTCTGTTTAATTGGCAGACAAAACCTGTTGAAGCATGAACCTACTCTGAACCCCAAAGAAGCACTGCTCGTTTAACACTGTGCTAGCAGTATTTTCCATTTATACAATTTTGTTAGTTCACGTATTCATTCATCAGTACAACATGCATTTTCTGAGCTCCTAGGCACTAGGAGTGTCCTAGGCACTAGGGATACAACAGGAAACAAGAAAGCTGAAGTCCCTGCCCTTGTGTAACTACATAGTCTAGGGGGAGACAAATACTAAGCAGATAGATAAACACGATGCCAAGGAGGGCAAAGACCAGGAAGAAAATTAAAGCAAGGGAAGGGAACAGAAGGTGACCTTGGGGTAGGGTAGGGGGAGCGGGAAGGGCTGCTTTTTAAATAGAATGGTCAGGGGAGGACTCTCAGAGGAAGAACATTTCAGTAGAGACCTGAATGAAGTGAAGGAAACAACTACTAATTGTGTCTTTCTCATTCTTCTTTTTCCTTTTTTTGCTGAAGAAGGTTAGCCCTGAGCTAACATCCATTGCCAGTCTTCCTCTTTTGTTCTTTTTTATGTGAGCCACTGCCACAGCAAGGCTGTGAACAGATGAGTGGTGCACATCTGCGCCTGGGAACCGAACAAGGGCCACCAAAGTGGAGCACACCAAATTTAACCACTAGGCCACCAGGACTGTCCCCCATTCTTCTTGGTGCATATAAATACCCAAACAGTTTTTGTGGGAAAATTGGAACATACTGTACCTACTTTGTTATAAACTTCCATAATTTGTATCAGTGACCCATCAACTGGTGGACTTTAGTTTGTTCAGACATATCAGAATTTATAAAAATAGTTGTCCAAAAATTATTTATATATGGAATAGTAGACAAGGAAGATTTTAAATAACTAAAAAACTTAAAGGCTGGGAAACATGTTGATCGTACATCCAAAATATCATTGTCCTGTTGAGCAGTTTGCTCATGGTCAATTACTGCACTTCATTAAGAACACCCCTTTACAGTGGGCTCCCCTACTATTTCCCCAAAGCTGTAAGCACCACCATCACCTCCACAATCAACGGAGAGTCTATGAGACAGTCTAACACACAAAAAATAATTCAAGGTCTACTCTTCTCAGCATTAGGAACCAGAAAAGAACATCTGAGCAGGAAACGTCATCTGACTCCTCTCCTTAAACAGACAAATCCCTTACTGATAACAAAATACACTTAGAACCTTCCTGACCCCATGGCAACCTAACTCTGCCTAACCTCTGCCTTCATGTGGATCTATCCCACGTTCCATCCACTCTCTGACATACCCTTTACTGCTCATCTGCACCCCAGCTTTGAAAACTGGAGAAGGTGAACTAGATACATAGCACAAGAAGTACCGAGTTCCCACTGGAACACAATGCATTCTATTACTTGGTACAGATGGTGAAGGTATGAGCTGAAAGAAGAGGCCTGGGAGCCTGGCCACTGCATCCTCCCTTAATGAACTCAGGCTCTTAAGGAAGCCAGGATTCAGCTACACCTATGATAGAAAGTCTAAAGGAAGAGGGGTACTTCCTGCTCATCTCTTTAAGGAGCCAACTCACTGGCTGTCACCCCAATCTCTCCACCCCCCATTTTGTTCCCCACTTAGGAGTTCTTACTACTATATTTATTTATTGGCCTTTATTTATAGACCCTAGCCCCATCTCTGTGGTTGCCTTATGTGCCTTCTTGTTTGGGTAACCTTCAAAATTCCCTTCCTGGTTATTTTGGAACTTAGCTTTATCATTTATTTATTTAGTCTGACTTCATCAGACTAAAGAGTTTCTTCAAAGCAAGGGAAAACAGGATTGAAACAAAAAAACAGCCCACTAATTGGGAAAAAATATTTACAAGCTACTTATCCGACAAAGGATTAATAGCCATAATATACAAAGAACTCACACAGCTTAACAACAAGAAAACAAGCAACCTGATCAAAAAATGGGCAGAGGACATGAACAGACATTTCTCCAAAGAAGATATAAGTATGGCCAAGAGACACATGAAAAGATATTCATCATCGCTAATCATCAGGGAAATGCAAATCAAAACTACACTAAGATATCACCTTGCACCCTTTAGATTGGCAAAAACATCCAAAACCAAGAGCGACAAATGTTGGAGAGGTTGTGGAGAAAAAGGAACCCTCATACACTGTTGGTGGGAATGCAAACTAGTGCAGCCACTATGGAAAACAGTATGGAGATTTCTCAAAAAGTTAAAAATAGAAATACACTATGACCCAGCTATCCCACTACTGGGTATCTATCCTAAGAATCTGAAATCAGCAATCCCAAGAATCCCACACACCCCTATGTTCATCGCAGCATTATTTACAATAGCCAAGACGTGGAACCAACCTAAATGCCCAGAAACTGACGACTGGATAAAGAAAATATGGTATATATACACAATGGAATACTACTCAGCCATAAAAAAGGACCAAATTCTTCCATTCGCATCAACATGGATGGACCTTGAGGGTATTATGTTAAGCGAAATAAGCCAGACAGAGAAAGATGAACTCTATATGACCCCACTTATAGGTGGAAATTAACATATAGACATGGAGAACCGATTGGTGGTTACCAGGGAAAAGGGGGGGTGGGGGGAGGGCACAAAGGGTGAAGTGGTGTACCCACAACATTACTAACAATAATGTACAACTGAAATCTCGCAAGGTTGTAATCTATCATAATCTTAATAAATATATATATATATAACTAAACAAAAAAAAACATATCTGAGAAACTAGCTCTGTAGGCATGCTGAATATAAATTGTCATATTCTAGTAATTTGGGTAAAAGCTTTTTCCTTCTTTTCCCAGAACGGGGAGGCCTGTGAATTTTGAAACTGCAGAATTTGTTCCAAATTGGAAAGAGAAAACCAGGGAGGCAGCAGGTGGGTAGAAAAGGCATTGTTGTCGGAATCTCTCTGGAAACTTGTTTTCATTGCTGAGAAGAGTACACTACTTCCACCTGGTGGCAGAATTCTGACTCACAGAGTCAGTTTTACAAAGTAATGAAGTCCCTTTTGTAGCTGCATTTGCAAAATTAAGATTACGAAACACACCCTCTTAATGACATTGAGTTTGATCTTTCCAGTATAATCCAGGGCAGTTGGGTAACCACAAACATGTGGACAAAAACTAGGACAAGAGAGAGCCTTAGAACTTTCTGAGGTGACAGAATGTTGTAAACTCATTCCCCAGAACTTCTGCCTTTTCCACTGTACTCAGGTCAAAGACAGACCCCTAAAGACGCTTCAGTGAACAACCAGATGCCATAGCAGGACTAAAGCGATACACTGAGGCAAAGCAAATATCGAATATTTCCAATAAAATCTTCACTAGAGACAGGCGATTACATGGACTTTATATAAATAAATAAGTTACACAATGTCCAAGGAAAGCTGATTAATTTTCACCAGCTATTCTTGGTCTTGTTTTTTTTGTATGAACAAACTGAAGTCAGGAGCTAGAGACTGTTGAAATGGGACTTGGGCCAGACTCCCCATCCAGGATTCGACTGGCTCAGCACTGGTGCCTTCTGGAGGTCCTGCCAGGTCAAAACAGTGGTGTAATATCCAATACTGGGCTTCCCCACGTCGAGTTGGAAGGTAGCATATAGGAGAACTGCGGAGAGCAACAGGCCCTTGTGCAAACAGAAGATCTGAGAAGAAAAAGTTAGAGGTGCAGAAGTCAGGCTTGAAGCCATGAGGGTCTGGGGACAAAGAACAGTGGTGCCTCCACTCTTGCTAATTGTCATAACCTGGTGTTACTGTGACCAAAAAGTAATGCTGAGGAAGTCCTTTCCTGGAGGCATAGTAAAGGGCTTACATGGGCACTGACATTCTTCTCACCATGCAATCCAATAGTCGGTCCTTCTATAAAAGAATCTATAATATTTCTCCAAAAGAATTTATGCACTATTCTTTAAAGGTTAATGTAAGCATATTTGTGATGATTTGGATGATCAAAACCAAATTTTTTTGTGCTCATGACTGCATTGGAACAGGTTTTTAATTGTCTCAGAAAAACTGAAGAGAATTTAATGTGTAAGCAGTAAGCAACCAAGTGAAAGCTAAACAAAATGTCTATAGCGGTTCAAAAAGAGAGAAAAGCAAAAAAAGAGAGAGAGAGAGAAAGAATCGACTTGTCACACAGCACATAGTGATGTAGTCATGCCAATGCCAAAAGAACTGTAATAGTTTTTACCATGTCCTCGTTGAAGCATGTCATGGAGGAGGACACAAGACTCAGTATCACATAACAATAAGAGGTAGCACTGGGATTGAACCTGAGTCAGCCTAAGTCTTTCAGCAACAGTGTGTGTGTCTAGACCCCTCCCACTGCTTACATTTTGGGAACTTGAATGTGAAAGAATCAAGAATAATGCCAATAAAACTTTATTCACTGAAGGCCTGAGGTGGGGGGCAGCTTAGAGCTACTTAGGATATGTCATATACTATATAGATTTTTGCTATAACACTTAAATATTAAAATATTACTTCTTTAGATGAATAAAGAAGTCAAAAAGAAAGAAATTATGAAAAAAAGGATACTAATGACAAATAAAATGCACAACAAATTTTTTGCCAAAATTACATTTAAATACTTTTTAACTATGGGCAAGAAGTATTATCTTTTATTATGTCCTTAAAGCAGTGAGGGGAAGTTGTGTGGTATAAACTAAGGTATTGCTATGGCCCGTTGTCTTGTTTTTCAATTGAGATATAATTGACAGATAACATTATATTAGTTTCAGGTTTCATCGAAATAACACTAAGTTAAATTAATGTTACAGTTTTGTTTTTATTTAATTTTTAATTGGTTTTCCTTTTGGAGTTATGTAAGATCTATAAATATAAGAGTTTTAGGGGCTGGCCTGGTGGTGCAGGCAGTTAAGTTCACACGTTCCGCTTTGGTGGCCCAGGGTTCGCTGGTTCGGATCCCAGGTGTGGCATGGCACTGCTTGTCAATCCATGCTGTGGTAGGCATCCCACATATAAAGTAGAGGAAGATGGGCACAGATGTTAGCTCAGGGCCAGGCTTCCTCAGCGAAAAGAGGAGGATTGGCAGCAGTTAGCTCAGGGCTAATCTTCCTAAAAAAAAAAAAGAAAAAAGAAAGAATTTTATATCTGATTTTAATGTGTGTACATTTAAAGTAACCATATAGTTAAAATAATTTAAGTCAACACTGTAGATCCTCAAGAACTATTTTTCACTTGAAGTCTACCAAGGTTGTTTACTAAAGCATTGTTTGTAGTTTGGAAGATTGGAAGCAGCTCAAATGTCAAACATCTATCTATAGGACACTGGTTACATAAGTATGATGCAGCCACACAATGGAATACAATACAACTGAAAAAAAGCATAAGGTAACCTCTATGTACTGAAATGGAGGAATCTAGGTTATTCATTAAGCAGAAAAAAGTACACAACAGTGTAAATAATATACTACCTTATGAATAAGACTGGGTAAGAATAAGAATCTACCTTTACATTTGTTTGCATTTACGTTTTAAAGTAACACTGGAAGGATACTTAAGAAACTAATAAAAGTGGGTACATCTGGGAGCAGATGGAAGGACAGAGTGGACAGGGGCAGGGATAAAAGTAAGACTTCTCATTGTGTGCCTTGTTATATTGTTTTGAGTTTTGAACCATATGAAAGTTCCATGTATTAAAAATTTCAAACTAAATTTACAAACAAAAATAAAAGGAGTGCATTAGCCAAGATTAAGAAACACTTCAGTAAGTTACCGGAGTAAGTGTGTAGGTTAACGTGTTTCAGAAATTCAAGAAAAAAAGAAAAACATAAATATGTATTTATATATATAATAATATATATTATATAAAGCTACCAAACTCTGTTGAGGATCCTGGGCTCTCCCATCAATGAATGTGAGCCTGAATGAGGTTTAAATCTTGGGTTGACTGCAGTGAATAGCGTGTTGCCTGTCAAGGTGCCCAAGGAGGATCAGCCACCAGGTCAGCTGAGTTAAAGCTAAATATTGTGACGATATTGCCTGAGACTGTTTCAGGGGATTACATAGACTGCATCAAAGTATTTCCTTTATTGTGTCTTGAGGTCTTTGGTTTTGGATTTTAGGAGTATGGAAGATTCAAAAGGCAATTTCTTTCATCTTTCTCCAGATATCCACAGGGGTGCCCTTGCATCTCTGCAGTAAGGGATACCATACAACTGAGGAGAAGAAAAGCAGGAACAATAGCCAACAATGGTGCAAATTAAACTGGCAATAGAACAGGAAGAAAAGACAGCCTTAGGAGTGGCTTGGACCACAGAGTGAATTTTCAGCTGGAAACTTAAAGAGATCTCCTGTGGAATACTTCCCACCCCAGCTACGGAAAGCCGGGGAGACTCCACAGTGGCAGCAGAGCCTAGTGGAAATTAAGAACAGATTGTTTAATATATATATATATATATACATACATATATATATGTGTGTATACACACACACACACACACACACACATATGTATGTAAACCCCAGCACACCCAGACTGAAAGTGAAAAAGAAACAGTGTTCTATAAAGAGTGTTCCTTACCCACTCTGGGCACCAAATCATGACTGTGGTCATCATTGGGCACCATTGGCCCAGATATTTGACTGTAACAATGACGCATGAGTTCTTTTTGAAGACAATAGAGGAGTTAGCTGTGAATCATGGAGTGCTCATTTTGGAATAAGAACTAGTAGATGATTTATTGTACAGTTAAATCAGTCATGAATGCCATATTTTTCAGGTCCTCTGTAATACAGAATTAATTTAAAGAGAGGACTTTTTGATAGACGTGCAGGACTCTCTAACATAGGCCACACTGGCCTCAAGAAGGATTAGCTCCAGAAACTGGAAACCTGCTAAAAACCCATACAGGACCCTCTCCCTCCCAGGTCTCTGCTCTGACAGCTGCCTCCTTCCCCCTTCTCTCCATGGAGCAGCCTCCTCTGCTCCCAGCCTGCAAGGTGGAATATGACTGCCCATTGCTTCCCAGCTTAACAGGTCCAGCAACATGAGGGGAATAAGTGTCTCTCAGTTCCTGCTCTAAATCTCCAGAGAATGGACTACCTCAACTTGGGTCAAATTCTCATCCCTAAATGAAGTAACTATGGCTTTATGGAAAGCGTAGAGTTATTTTTTACTTGCATGGCTGCTGGGAGCCCACCTCATGAATCGAGAGGGGGCAGCTAAGAAAGTCACTGAAAGCTGGACCGATCTCTCCAAATGTTCACAGTAAATAATACTTGGAGGTTCTGATTTGTATCCAGTACGCGGAGACAAAAATGAAGATTTGTCTTTGGAAAATCTTGGAAACACTACTTCCTTATAAGAGGATTGCAATAAATTCTTAGTCTATTTTCATTTGCTCACAGGTTAAGTGTAAGTGCTGTTCAACTATATTTCTAACTTTCTTTGTCTAAAGTCTTCTGCTATATCTCTGCCTCAAAGTTCCTTAGGAATGGCTTCTGTCTTCACCAGCACAATTCTGAAGCTGCCTCTATCTCCTCTGGGCACTGTCCCAGCTACCCTGATGTTCTCTATAAACCACTGTGTTCTCTCTTCTGCTCCCAGAAACCAGGGTAGCTTTTTGACTGAACTCAACCCGAAAGAGAGGCCATTACACTTCCTCTGTAACACCCACACATCATGTGGTTAATCCACTCTTTACTCAACAACTTTCTGTCCTGCATATGCTGCTATTATAGGAGGTAATGACCTCACCTTCACATCTGCTCAGTCTCTTTCATATTGGGTTAAGAGCAAGCCCCACAGAGAATATGATGTTGGAAGCATATTCTTTCAGCTTATGGTTTTTTGAATTTGACTATTTCTATGCCACAGATTAAAGAAACTTAAAAACTAGAAAAAGGGGTAGTGTAATGTTTTATACAGACGATAGTTTCAGAATATTTTACTAAATTTTCCAACTTGAATTGCAATAAGAGTGATTGGTTATGCCCAAGTGGCAGTGATCAACTTTATATTATTTATTTATTTATTTATTTACTTTTGGGTTTTGGTGAGGAAGATTCGCCCTGAGCTGACATCCGTTACCAATCCTCCTCTTTTTTTCACTTGAGGAAGATTAACTCTGAACTAACATCTGCACCAATCTTCCTGTACTTCATAAATGGGATGCCTCCACAGCATGGCTGATGAGTGGAGTAGGTCCACACTCAGGATCCGAACTCGCGAACCCAGGCTTCTGAAGCCAGAGCACACAGAACTTCAACCACTCAGCCATGGGGCTGGCCCTGTGACTGACTTTATAAAAGACAGATATAGTAGCCATTTTATAATAGATGGGCTAACTCTCCCACTTAGAACAGGTGCCCCTCCTTTCTGCACTGCTCTAGAATAAAATCTCACAGTATCTTGTCAGGCTGTTTTCTGCTATCCACTCCAAGGCAGAGACCATGTCTTTCCCTCTTTTTGTCCACACCACCTAGAAAAGTAAGCAGCACATAGTGGGTACTCTATAAACATTACCTTGGTGAAGGAAAATAATTCCAGCCACAAAGGGGAGTTATAAGAAGCAGGATTAGAATCGCTAAACGGATGAAAGTAAAATGAACCCCGCTGAGTAAAGTCATATTGGGGACATATTTTCTAAAATGCTCTATCAGCCAGGTATAATTTGTCAATGTTGAGTACTCTCTGACAGGTAGGAAGGGCTGTGTAACTGCTTCAAAATAATGTGGTGATTTTGGTGGTTTTATAATGTGACAAGAATATTTCTTTTCACTGCTGATGACTGTTTACATTTTCCTACTGTGAGGTTAACCTAATCTTGCAATTTGTCACTCTCGCTTTCCTGCAGAAGTAAATCCTCTGTCTATAAAAGTCTACAACCATAATCCCAGGAGCCTCACAGAGACAGCCTGACAGCTTTGACTGAGTAACGTAATATTTAATAACTCAAGGTGTAGCTGACAAAGAAGTAATGAAGACAAAACAGATTTCACAAGCAGATAGAAATTCTTCGTATAGCACAGTTTGCTAACTATGAAGGTAGGACTTAAATCAAGGCATAAATATTACAGATAATTAGCTTCTTGGCTCTTTCAAAAGTAAGCTAAAAATAAATTTGAGCTTAAACCTACTGAATGGAATTTATGTCAGTTAAATCTCAGTTAAACTTTATTTCTAGGGCTTTGTAATTTTTTAAAAGTTGGCACTAAAAGATGATCAGAAAATACTAGAGTATGTTTAACTTTAAAGCATTAAATTCTTTCAATATTTATAATTGTGGGCCCACAATATTCCAGACACTGTCCTTGGTCCTGTGGTATAAAGATGAATAAGACATGACCTCTGCTCTCAACAAGCTTACAATCTAGGGCAAATAACCTTGTGATTCTATTTTTATAATAATTATTCAAAATTGAGAAACCATGGAATATGATAAAGCTCTGGAAATTTATTCCCTAGCCCCTAGCAGGTCTCATCTAAACCATTTCAGATGTCTCTACATGTTTATTTCTCTTGGGAAGAGCTTTGAAAGACAAAGTAAAGGTCTTTTTTACTACTATTAATAATATGTACCTTTAATAATCAATAAAAACCATCAAAAAGAAAAGCAAAATCTAATAGATGGTCAGTGTAAACATGGTCAAAATTCACTAGTCTGATATCAAATAATTAAAAGTTGATGTATTAGTAGCCAAATTACAAATTTCCTTTAAAATTTTCTCAGAGAGCTTAAAAAATCTGTAGGAATCATTGAAGTCTAGCCATATTCCATCACTGTAGGATGATTTAACATATAAGATGCATTTTCCTTAGCAGAATTTTTTACATCTGTAGTCGTATTTAGGTATCCGTGTCTACGTAAAATGCCTAGTTCATACTTTCTTTGCTAACTGCAATGTTCCCACTGCCCAGTGAAAGTCTCCAGATAATTTTAATGGATTAGAGTTGATTTCCAGGCCACTGCTGTTTTGTCCTTACTCTCAAAGCAAAAATACTCTCCAAAAAAAGACAAGATGAAAAGGGAGTTTTGATAGCAGCACAAAGCCACAGTCGTGCTAGTGTTAGAACTTTGATGTAGTGAACGCTACATATTTCAAGCGTTCCTCTCAATACACCAGGAGACCCAGCAGCTCTGCTGCTTTGACAGCTATAGGCAAACCAAGATGACGCTGCACAATCAGTATTTCCATTTTTGCTCTGGCCTCTTCCTTCTTCCCAAGTCCTGACTTTCTCTACGAGAGGTAACTGATAGTGAAGTAAGTGACAGTTTAAGGGTTACAAAGTGAGAGAAAGACTTTAAAGTGCAATTTCACTTGCTTCGAAGAAACTTAGAAAAATGTAGTTTAAAAAATACTTCTGAAACATTTCAATGTGGCCGCTAATGGAAGACTTATGACTTCTTTCAAAAAAAAAAATCATAGCATATAATGCAAAATAAGAAAAAATTTTAAAGCACAAGAGAAAGAAAACTTAACAAGATGACACAAGAAACACAAATTATATAAATTAAGGTAAGTAAATTAAACTTCCACATTCACAAAAAACCTCTCATATTGGGTTAAAATGCAAAATCCAACTCCAGGTTGTTTAAAAGAAACATCTAAAACAAAATTACCTGAAAGATTAAGATTAAAATAATTATCCATGATATATCAAGCAAATGTGAAAAAAGCAGAGTTTACTGTATTAAAATCATATCAAAAAGAACTTAAGGAAAAAAATTAAACAATTTCTGTTGATCAAACAGTACAATTCACATGGGTTAGTAATAGCTATGAACCTTTATGCTCAAAAATTTCATGTCAATATATAAGGTAAAATAAGTTAGAAATCAAGAGAAACCTAACTAACACCCATTACCAGTGGCTGCCTTTCACTATGTCATGGTCTATAATTAATAATATCCCTAGAAAGTCTGACAAAGCCAAATATAAAACCAGTGTGGATGAAAGCACCAGCAATCCAGGACACACAGGACTCTTAAAAAAAAGCTATAAATAAGTTTCACATAAGATAATCTGACAATCAAAAATTACAAAACATGTGTCTAAACATTCCATCAAAAGGATGTATGTCCATGATTTTCTAGGCACTGAGGTCCTACAATGAAAAAATAAAACAAAATGTGCAATTGAGAGAGTCTTTAAATATATAAACATGTAAATATATGGTATGATGTCAGATAGTAATACATGATAAGGATATAAACAAAGTAATGTAAGGACAGGCAGAACAGGATGTAGTTTTAGATGAGGTGGTTAGGGAAGATGTCTTACTGAGTTCACTGAAAAAACAGAGCCTGAGATGAAAGTTTGTGTCCAGGTGGCTTATCTAGGAGGTGATTCCAGAGAACAGGAGGGATGGAACAGAGAAAGAAGACAAGGAAGGAGAAAGAAGCCAATGAAAGTGTGTATCATTGTTGCCAAGGGCAACAGGGGTTTGATTCCACTCAGCATTTTCTGCATGAAGGACAGGAAGCAAGAGAATTTATCCATTGGCTCCCATCCATCATTGACTAAGGGTTGTCCACGGGAGTGTTACTCCTCAGCACTTCCAAGCTGCATGTATGTAGGCTAAGTGAGGTCACACCAGAGTGCTAAGCATTGAAGAAATCCCTAGACACAAGGTGAATGACTTGATGGATGAGCTTCAGGCACATACTATCAGCCTGAGATTAGATGAAGCCCATACATACTGTCCACTACAGCTGTAGCTAGAGCTAGAGATGAAGCAGAGAGGATATGAATTTCATCAGACACCAAAGGAGTCTGATAAAAGTGGCCTCCTTGAGTAGGTGACCCTTTAAATCCATCGTGTCAACTAAAACTTGTATGAAATCTCAGACAAATCTCAAAGCTTTTCTGGTCACTCTTAGCCATTAACAAGTAGATTAATTCATCAGATGTTACAAACTTCCAGACCAATTCAATATTGATGCTTTCATCAGTCATCCAATTTTAAGTGCTCCAAGTTGAGCTTCTTTTTGAAGTCTGCCACATTAGTCCTAGGGGAGTACCACTCCCTCACTTCTGTCATCACCGAAAGATACAAATAGGTTCAAAAAAAAGTAATGTGCAGTGTGTAGAGTATGCTAAAACTTGTGAAAAAACAAAAAGAATATGTAAATAAAGTTATATATGATTTCTCATTACTGAAGCAACTAGTACCAGAGGTTGCCTGGTACTAGAGAGGAGAACCAGGTGGCTTACTTTTGAAGTTATATCCTTCTGTACCTTCTGAATTTTCTACCATGAATATCCATTACCTAGTCAAAAAAATAATGGGATAAAAAAAGGATCCATAATATATTGTTAAATGGGAAACAATATTATAAATAACCCCATTTTTATAAATCATATACATTCATGTGTCACTTAACAATAGGGATATGTTCTGAGAAACGCATCGTTAGGTGATTTCACTGTTGTGCAAACAGCATAGAGTGTACTTACACAAACCTGAATGGTATAGCCTACTACCTACTGGTATCTGGTACTAATCTTGAGGCCACCATTGCATATGCAGTCGGTCATTGACCAAAGAACGTTGTCATGTGGCACATAACTGCATATATGAGTTTAACCAAAAATTTTATCTTGATTTTCTACTTTATATATTTCTGTATTGCTTTAGTTTTTCAATGAGCTTATGGGTTATAGATAGAAAAGACATTTCCACTTATAAAATATGGAAATAAACACATTTCAAAGTTGAGGGAAGCTGTTCAGGATTCTAGCTCATCTTTGACATTGAGTGAAACTTACACATCAATTTTTTGCTGTGCAGTGTGCATTTTGACTGACAAGAACATAGTATAAAAACAAGGTCAGCCACAATTAAATGCATGGCCTAAGTTATTATTCAAGCATTGTACAGCTCTACTTAATTTGATTATCAAGTCATTGTGTCATGCCACTCTTACCAAAGATGATTCATAGCGTTCCCAAAGACTTTTAAGATGAGACGTTTCTGTTTCAGGAATAAGATTATCAAAGAGTTAGAAGGTCATTTTCCTAGGTCTCTCAGTTACTCAATAGGACCTGAAACCTCCACTTGCTTACCAAACATAATGTATACTTGTGTAAAGATACCAGGCATAAGAAAATCAAATGAAAGCCTAAAAAGCATAGCCATCAGTATCCAGATATCAGAATCAGAAGTCTAAGAGTAGCTTCAATTCAAATGCCAATGACATTTCATATTCCATCCATCCCTCTAAAGCAAAGATAAGCAGGGCTGCATTTGAGGAAACAAATAATAATGAGAAGGTTTATGTGATTGCAGAATAAAAAATAAAATTAAAAAATAACCTGTGGTGTATATTGTATGTGGTCAGAGAATTTAAGCCTGGTTACCTCAGAAAAACTCTCCTCTGAAAACACCTCTACTTCACAAATGTATTGGGAGCTAAGATGTGGTTGTCCATATTCAACAGGCTCCAATATAGGACACAGATAAAGGAGTATTTTTAAAGTCCTCAGCAGCTTTTTCTGAGGTTTGGGTCATAGCAAACTTTAATTTTAGAATCAACCAATAATGATATATTTGTTAAATGAATGCTATGCATACAGGTAAGTTTACTGCTCTAATTCTCTGCAAGGATATTTAAAAATAGACAACATCTAAGACCACAGCTCTTGGCTTTTTCTGATCTAATAGGGTGGTAAAAAACACGCTCAAAAACTTTAATCCAAGTATAAAATAAAGACACGTAGTTAGGAGGAACCACATAAAATGCAAATATCTTTAACTGCAAGTGTTTATTTGTTCAAGAATTAAGTGTAAGAAAGCCTATCTTGGGTTTTAGCCAAAAGAATTCAGATACTGAATGAGAAAGAGGGTGTGATCACAGTATCTATCGTTATTATATTTTAATTTAATGAGCATTTATTATGCTCTCGATTCGCTCACTGAATGCTGTGATAAAGATTATATAAAGGTGATCCTTTATAGGAGTCATGGCCTTTGCAGTCCTGAAATAGCATTTTTAAAGGGCAAAAATCTGCTCTAGTCTATAGACATTTAGGAAATGTCCTTGCATAGCCACGTGAGATCCGCTAGCAAGACAGCATTTCAAGTCTGGCTCAAATTTTTACCTATAACTGACAAAGTCATAAGAAATCCCTTCATACAGCAGAGCACTGAACAATCTTTTCTGAATTCTAGGGCCCTCCTACCACATCCCTGAGCAGCCCAAGCCTTATTCCAAGGGCCTGTGAGTGTGGGCAGGTCAGGAAGAAAACACAATCAGGAAAGACTAGTTAGCACTATTACATCCATCACTCTTGAAGAGATTTGCTTTTTGTTGTTGTAGTTGTCATTGTTTTTAAAGAATAATATTTTAGCATTATAAATTAATTCTACTGTTTTTCTATCTCCTGATTCACTATTTTCTTGATTACTACGTTGCTTCTTTTTAAACTTAAGGCTTTGTTGGTGAGCAACAACTCACCAATTAACTCTAGTTTAAACTTTATTTTGCCTTTGCTTCTGTAATGTCTATTTTAAAATTTTTCTTGCTTTAATTGGTTTATTTGTACTGTTTTGGTCTCTTATTTTAAATTTTCAAGATCAAAGCATGTGTGTAAAGAGGGGCCTATGAGATGAGTCCTTGTCCTGTGCTGGGAGTTCTATGCTGAGTGCTGTCCTAGGCACCCGGGTACCACAGGGAGCAAGGCAGAGTGGCCCCAGCTTCCACAAATTCACAAGCTGGAGGGAGAAAGATAAACAAAATACAGGAATCTTTTCAGTAAAAGATGCCAAACACAAGCATCCCTATGGATGAAAAACAATGTAGACTCTGGAAGAGACGTTAAATAAAGTATTGGATATTCTAAAAATAAAGTTCTTCTGTACAAAATGAGAGAAACACAAAATTGAGAGGAAAAGGACATAAAAACAGATACTGAGAAAATAAAAAAGTTATATGACTATTCTTATCATTAATATACTTAAAATCTTAATTAAGGGTGGTGATTTTCCTAGAAAATATAAATTTCCAAAATTTTAACAAGAAAGAGTAAAAAATGTGACTAGACCAATAACCAAAAGTTAAGATGGAAAAGATATCAGTCAAGGAATTGTTCTGAAAAAGCTCTGAGCCAGTTGGTTGTACTAAGTTCTGAAACTCAGAGATGCTTGCTACTTCCAACAATAATAGTGACTAAAAACATATAAAATGTACTTCCCCAGTCGCCAAAACTGCCACCCTCCATTATCCCTCCCTCCCAGAAGAGCACCTTGCTAGACTTTTATCATGGTATAATATTTATTTGTATGTCTTTCTTTGCCACTAAAAGCAAACTCCTTGTGGCTAAGGACTGCATCTTATTCGTATTTCTACCTCAATGCCTGCCTCCAATGTCTATCACATGGTGGGGCTCAAAAAGTGACTACTGAACTATACAGAAGGAATATGCTTCGATTTCTTTCTCAGCATTTGAATAACCCACAAGAAGTAGAGACTTGCCTAAATTCCATTAACTGAACCTCTGACATTCTGCCTGGAGCATATCCCCAGAAGCTGATGTCTATTCCTCAGGTCTCCAAATTAGATCAATGCCTGGTCCCAACAGATGGTTGTATGAACGCAGAGCTATTTTCTCACATGCTCATCTGAATTTGAGTCTTGACGTCCTACAACCACTAGCTGCCATGTCCTACTCTTTGGAAAGAACCCTTAGAATATGAATGGAGACCTGAATCATCCCCAGGTTTGCCCCAACTTTTTATCCACCAAACATTGTAGTTCGTTTTGGAGACAGTGCTAGGGTACTTCAGGTTCTTATGTCACAGCATTGACTTCTCCTGACACCCTTCTCCTGCCTTTCTTGTCCCTTCTGAGAATTTCTAGGGATTCTTACGGCTAGTAAATGCCAAATTCCAAGGGAATATCATAAAACAATGTTTCTCTCTCTCTTTAAGGAAGCTTTCTTAGAGCAAGAAGCAAATTTATTATCTCCTGGCATATAATTACACCATCCATTATTGAGTTGAATTAAATTTAAATTTTACATTTAATAATAGTTTTTCTTGTTGGTCATTAGGACATATTAGGATTTATCCAAATCCTAATCTATAACTAGACTAGACTACTAATCATAGTCATAGTTATAAGCAAATCATAGCTATAACTCCTTCACATATTTAGACCTAAGAGATCCAAAACCATTATGAAAAATAGCTACCTTTGTTATATTTTCAGAAATGAAGGAAAAGCCTAGCACTTAGCATCATGTCTGGCCTATTTGGAAGCTCAATAAATATTACTTTCCTTTCTCTATAACCCCTATGTTTGAAAACAAAGATCTCTGCAAGAGGTAATAGAGAAATCAAAGTGATAGATACATATTAGCATAAAGAGGTATCAGATCCTTTCTTGAGCATGGAATTATTTTTAAGGTTGGCACCTGAGCTAACATCTGTTGCCAATCTTCTTTTTTTTTTTTCCTTCTTCTCCTCAAAGCCCCTATATACATACAAAGCAACGATATACATAGTTGTATATTCTAGCTGTGAGTGCCTCTGGTTGTGCTATGTGGGAAGCTGCCTCAGCATGGCCTGATGAGCAGTGCCATGTCCATGTCCAGGATCCAAACTGGCAAAACCCTGGGCCACTGGAGCAGAGCACGTAAATTTAACCACTCGGCCACGGGACTGGCCCCTTGAGTATGGAATTTTATGGGATAATGAAATATGTAAACACTTGGCACACTACGAGGAATTACTATCAAAGGAAGAGGACAAAGAAAAGAGAGCTTTAAAACCAAACTCTCCAAATGAGTCCTTGCTAGCGTAAGGTAAGTGCCCATGGTAAGGTGTTAGAGCAGCCAGCAGACATTAGACCTTGCTGTGTGTCTATCTGCCTCCCAGCCATTGAGTTCTCTGAATATCATCTATCTGATGGACATCTTTTCATACCTCAAGGGCTCCCAGGGGTCCTGGCTTTCATGGTCTCAAGGTCATGGCTACTACATGTTTCTGGGATCCAGCTGGCTGGTGCAGGTGGAGTTGTCTTGGATTAGTTCAGGAGCTGTCCTCATTAGTGTGCCCTTCTATGTCTTCATAGAGAGCCTCATGAAAGGATCCTCCAAGCATCATATTCCTCCTCCTTGATTTTTCCTTTCTTATTTATGGAGGGAAACCAATGTCATTCTGTACACACAGACATAAACACACACGTAGAGTCATCCAGTTATATATATATGCACACACATATATTTATATACATATGTATATATATATTTATATTGTGTGTATATATACATGTATGATTAAGGATACCTTAATTACTAATACATAAATAAAAGAGGATCTGTAGAGATTATCAAAAGTCTCTGGGTTCTAAAAATTACTAGGCTTGAGAGATTTCTATTTCCAACAATTTAGTAGACTGAGTTAATATGCACAACCATTCACCCCCTTCAAAAATATATAACAATAACAATATAAAGTAAATTCAAATAAAGTTGGGAAGTTCCTGGATTCAGAAATGAAGAGGGAACTTAAAGCCCGAGTAGTAAGGTCACAATCTGATGTCAAGATGGCCAGAGGAGACATTAGGTTGAACAGATCTTACAGGCCATGGGCTGGAATTTTAAAACCAAACTGAGTGCAAGGACCACAAGGCATGGGGATCTCAAAGTAAGACCCCTGCATAGAGCCAGGACCTTAAAAGAGCTATCCTCTCAGTAAAGCAGTAACTAAATAATTTTGACCTATGCCGTAGGCAAACATCAGAGGAGGCTTATCTTTTCCTGGGATTTTGAGTGATAAAAAATAGGCTTCCATGAGAAATAGGAACACTAGGCATTTGATACACATGGGTGTGGAGTTCAAATTTACACTACATGCACGTTGTGTAAATTCCCAAAGCAAGAGATTTAAAGACCATAAAATTGCTAGAGTACCTGGAAGAAGCAGATGTAAAGCTTCTCTTCTACACTTCAGGTTGCATGAGACTCCCACGGAAGAAAAAAATCACCACTGAAGATGAGACCACAATAAAAAATTATAAACCATACACATGGAAATGATGCAAGATGAGACAATGTCAACAGACACAAAAAATAGGATGACTAGCTCCCCACACATTTGAGATAACAACCATTTCTAATGCAAGAAAAATACTTTAATAAAAAGAACAATATCAAAGTAATATAAAGTAAGTTTTAAATAATTAAAGAGATAAAAGAAGGACTATAATCATAAGAAAAAGACCATGAAAAGAACAAATGAAAAGAATTTCTAGATACGATAAATATAGTCACAGAAATTAGACTAAATAAAGCTTGCAAAAGGGTATTAGGGGACTGAAATATACATCAGAGGAGATTATTCAGAATGCAATATAGAGAGATGAGGTGCTGGAAAATACTTTTAAAAAGAAGTTAGGACACAAAGGATTAGTACAATGAAATCCAACATATGTCTAATAGAAGTTACAGAAAGGAGGAATAAAAAAAATGGCAGAGAGGCAATGTTCAAAGAGAGAATGGCTGAGAATTTTACAGATTTGAAGGCTGATAAGAGTTCTTATTGAAGAGTTCTGAGCAAAGTAAGTTTTTAAATAAATTCCACTTACATATATTACCATGAAACTGCATAACATCAAAGAGAAACAGAAAATATTTTAAAACACTCAGGGGGTTGGAAACACTTTTTCATAATAAATAAAAATTAATTAATTAATTTTCAAATAAATAATTATCCGGACAGATTTCTTATCAGCAACAAAAGAAACCAGAAAAATAATCTTCAGAGGGCTAAGGGAAAACAACTCTAAGCTTAAAAATTCTGTATCCAACTGGACTATAACTCAAGAGGACAAAATAAAGCCTATTTGGTTTTTCGTTTTGTTTTTTTTTTTACAAAGATTGAGAACTTACCAGTCACAGAGGTTACCACTCACTGATCCTTTCTGTAGACACTGTTAAAGTGTTAACAAACTATTTAAGGAAACTGAACTGGAAGCAACAGTATAAGAAGCAACAGGGCACACAACATTGATTTAAAAAATGGGTAATTTTAAAGAATCATCAACCGTACAAAAATTAATAATAACAATTATGATTAGTTGGGGATAGTTTAAGATGATAGGAATGAAATACCAGACAACAGTAACTGAGAATAAGTGAAATGTAAGAGGATGAGTAGTGATTGGAATTAAAGTATTCTGAGGTTCTTATGTTATTCATTAACCATCATGGTTAATCAGGTACGCAAGTTAAAATTTAAGAGGGATCAGTAACAGAATAGACATAAAATATACAACTTCCTAATCAGTTGAATGGTGGTCTAGTGGTTAAGATGCAGCTGCTGAGGCTTGGGTTCCTTTCCCCATCAGGGAACCACGCCACCTGTCTGTTGGTTGTCATACTGTAGCTGCTGTGTGTTACTGTGATGCTGAAAACTATGCCAGTGGTATTTCAAATACCAACATTGTCACTCATGGTGGACAGGTTTCAGCAGAGCTTCCAGACTAAGATAGACTAGAAAGAAGGACCTGGCCACCCACTTCCAAAAAATTGGTCATGAAAACGATATGAATAGCAGCGAGGCATAGTCTGATATAGCACTGGAAGATGAGAGGGTGTCGCAAAAAGACTGGGCAGGGTTCTGCTCTGCTGTACACTGGGTCACTGGGAGTCAGAATTGACTCCACAGCACTAACAACAAATCAGTTGAAGGAAAGAAGACAGTAAAAAAAAATGCATTAAGTCTATTGGAAAGGTAAAGGAGGAAGAGAGAACTAAGAAAAGACAAGGTTAATAGGAAACACAGTCTACTAGAGTAGCAATAGATCATAATATATCAGTAACCCTAATAAATGTGAGTGAATCCAACCATAAAAACCTCAAGAATATGCCTAATTAAAAAAAAAACTGTGAAAGAACACTTACAGTGTGAGATTACTTAGGTAAAAATTACATGCACATGATAGTGTGGATTGCTGAGTGGACATACATGTGTAACTATAGCGTTCTGCTTCTGCATGCATAGGAAGCATACACACCACTTCCAGGATAGTGGTTACCTTTGGGGAGGGTGGGAAAGGGGTGGGATGGGGGAGGTGTAGCTTTAGCTGTCGCTGTGATGTTTTATTCCTTCAAAAAGGAATTCCAAAACAAACATAGCAAAATGACAATATATGCTAAATCTGGTTTGAGTGTACACAAATGTCGTATACTAGTGCTTCCCAAACATTTTTAGTTCATGGCATACATCAACTATCATGAACATATGAGGCTGTTCACAGTGTGATGTGATTGACCTGGGAGAGCCAGCAGTCCCAGGACAGAGCTCACCACCACTGAGGACTGAGGGGATTCATAACCCAATAGATTGGGTCTATCATAACCACACTATTCACTATGGAGTCCGTGACTATCAAAGCAGTGTCTGTTCTCATTTGGGTGATCAACACAATTTCCATATGAGGCTGACATCGTTTTAGCTCTTCCGTGTGACTCTTAGGAGAAAAGGCAGAGTCACACACCTAGAACACCATGGACATGTGTTCCAATTCTACTTCTTTAGTCACATTTGGGGGCATGTGTAGTAATTTAATAAATTAGGTGCATTTGTTGTCCTATGCATCCACAGCCTTATTCTCAATATTCTCAAATAGGCAACTATAAAAGGCCCATGAGAAAATTTCTGAAGATTTCCAATAGAGAATTAGGTGCTAGGTCCTACCCCAGGTAGGAGGTATGAGTCATCTGTTCTTTAAGTTGTGGAAAATGGTGGAAGTTTAAAAATGGTCGCTTCATTAAGATTAAGAATTTTTTTGTTTCCCTCAAAGGTGTGCAGTGGGAAAAAGCATTAGGACTCATCTTCCACTGACCAATGAGATGTTGTGGTCGAGACAGAGGGGAGGCAGGAAGTCCACGTCTTCGAGGGGGTCATGGTGTGCAGTAGCCACTACACTGATCCCTCTTTGCCACTGCAGTTCTTCCTGAGTAGGTCACCCAAAAGACTGTTTACAGAGATCCTATTGTTCCTTAAGCAGCATCACTCAATGTAATGAACGTCTGGGTAGAAGAGCTGGATTATGGTTATTGCTACAGAAAATGAGTGGTTTGTACCCAAACCATCTAGAGTTTTGTGGTTCAAGAGTTTGCTTCCCTGGACTCAAGGTGCTGGTTAATTAAATAATCATCTATCAAATATTAGATTGTCTCTTGTCATCTTGGTCAATATGTCACGCAGAATGTGACATATCTAAGACACAAATCTACAGGTCTGCAGTTAAATTCCCCCTCTTTTTGTATCTCAGAAAGAATATAAGCCAGGAGATTCAAAATATGTTTACACTGCTGTCTTTGCCTGAATGCTTTTAGTCTACAGCTCAGCATATCCAAAACCTACCCACTGTTTATCTACAGAAAAGGGCACAAAACTCCTTGGATTCTCAAAGTAAGCACACTTCTGTAACTAGAAACTAGAGTGAGAAAAAAGAACACTACCTAAAGTTCAGAAGCCCTGTGGTGTCCCCTTCACTTAGTTGCTGACTCAACACTCTAACCCTGGAAAGAATTCCACTATCCCCACTTTTAATAGCACAGATTGGTTTTAAGTTGTCTAAATTTATAGAAATGGAATCATGGTTTACGCGTTCTTTCTTTCATGTCTTTGTTTCCCTAAACATTATATTTGTGATATTTATGCATGTTGTGTGTAGTTGAGGTTCATTCATTTTCATTTCTGTTAAGTAGTCCGTCATTGTATCAATATACCACAATTTACTTATCGTGTTCTCTGATAATGGAATTTGGGTTGTTTTCAATTTTTTTGGACTATGTTTTCTTTTAGGAGATTTGTAACTTTACTTTCACATTAGATCTATGATTCACTAGAAACTTTTATGGTGTGAAGTAAAGAACTAAGATTCATTTTTTTACCATATAGATATCCAATGGACCTGGCAGCTTTTACTGAAAAGACCTCCCTTTCCCTCATTGCTCTGTAGCATCACTTTGTCATAAATCAATTAACCATGCATATTTGGGGTTTGTTGCTTGACTCTCAATTGTTAACCTTTCATCTATTTGACTATGTTACACCAATACCACAATCTCTTATTTACTATAGCTTTATAAATAAATCTTGTTATCTGGCAGTGTAGTTTCTCCAATTTTGTTCCTCTCCTCCTTATTCCTCCTCCATCTCTTCCTTCATCTTCTTAGAGATTGTTTTTAGATCTTTGGATCCTTCATATTCCATATGAATTTTAGAATCAACTTGTCAATTTCCATCAAAGTTTTACTGAAATTTTTATTAGGATGCATCTTATCCATAGGTCAGTTTGAGAGGGACTGACATCTATATGACACTGTGCCTTCCAATCTATAAATATGGTATTTCTCTATATTTATTTAGATCTATTTATCTCCTTAGCTTTCAGTGAAGAGCTCTTATGCATCTTTCATTAGATTTATTCCTAGGCACCTAGAATTTTAAATTATATCTCTACAAAAATGTCTTTTTAAATAACTTTGTTGACTGTTTATATCAAAATTGGATTTTATTATTGACCTTGTATTTGGCAACTTGCTAATTCTAATTTCTTAATTATGCCACCTGTGAATAGTAACAGTTTGCCTTCCTTTCCATGCCTCCCACTTATCTATCTATTTATCTGTCTATGTATCTAGTTATCAAATTATTGATACCTTATTTCCGTGGATAGGACCTGCAGTTCAATGGCAAATGGAAGTGGAATTCTACCAAGTGCTTTTTCTGCATCTACTGAGGCTACGAAAAACATTTTTTCCCATTAATGTAGAGAATGCTCTACTGTTATTTGTAACTGCATAAAAAACCACCCCAAAATTTAGTGGCTTAAAATGACAGAATTGATTTGTTCATAAAGCTGCAATCTGGGAAAGACTCTCTGAGGACAACTTTGCTCTACTCAGTATCAGCTAGGGTGACTCAAAGACTGTGAGATGGAGTCATCTGAAGGTTTGCTTACTCACATGTCTAGTACCTGACCTGGGAAGAGTCAATCAGCTGGAGGTTAGAATGGCTGGGGCTCCTCTGGTGTGTCTGTCTTTGCATGATGTCTGTCCTTGGTCTCACTAGTCTGGCCACTGAGGGTAGCTCCAATTATCAGCCACTACTTTAGAAGACATACTATATTCTATAGATCAATATCCCAAATTCATAAGGTATTCTTTCTCCTCTGATGGAGCATTCAATAGAACACTCTACTTTTTTATAAGGTCAGCTGTTTCTGTGGGATGGGATACAAGGTAGGACCAGTGAATTTCAGGAGCATCAGTCCATTGACTTACTTTTCACTATCAAATACATTTCTTGATCAGAAGCAGTGTTGCATGTCCTACCGTGACAGAAAATAAGGCAGTCAATAAGTCCACAGGTGATTTGGCTGGTAGAAGCCTGGCCGCAGGATGATAACTCTGAATCCAGCCAAGAATCTACTGCTGATAGGCAAATCACTGTGTCCTCCATTATGGGAAGTCAAATGTTCTGCTGGCCTCCCTGACATATGCACATTGGTAGATAAAAATGCCAGCTTTCTTGTTCCAGGTAGGATATGTCTGAGGCGTGTTCTACACTCACCACCTCAGGTTCCCTAAGAGATCCAGCCTCAGTTGCCCACAGAGGTAACCTGCTCACTAATGCAAGCTGTATTCATTTTCTTCCCTTCAATCTTAATGTCCCTATTCCTTTAATGACGCATTCTAGGAGTATCTCTCAGATAGATTTCTTGCACTCAAATCTTTATCTTAAGGACTGCTTCTTGGCAGGCTAAGGCAAATAGCGAGTTCTTATTCACTCAGGTATTTGGTTCATTCAATAGATGTTGATGTGATCTTTTCATGGTGAATTGGGCCATAGGAATAGAGTTTCATCACTTAAGATTTTAACCTTATTCCTGCCCTTCCTGTATATTTAAGACAATAAATACCTATTTTTTCACTTTTTCGCAATTATTGCACAAACTTAGAATTTCTGAACTGAAAATATCAGAACTCATTCTAGTCTCAAACCCTTATTTAAACATATGTGGAGACTGAGGCCTGAGTTATTGAGAACTGTGGCTAAGCCACGGGGCTAATTCTCAGTAGATCATATAGAGATTTGGTCTCCCTATAGAGCAGGTCATCTGGGGTCTTTTCAATAATAGTAAAAAGCAGAATGTTCTCAGGCATGGTCTCCTAAATGATAGGTTCAGGATCCTGCACAAGAAACCTTTGTAGTCTGAGTTCATTAAATGGAAATTAGTTTGTTATAGTGGAAAGAGCTTGAGATTTGGATCAGACTTGGGTTCAGAATCTGATGTGGCTACTGCTGAGAAACGTTTTGGGACATATACTCAGTCTTTCTGAATCACTTTCTTCATCTGTAAAGTGTGGCTGTAATACCTATGTTTGGGTTTGCTTTAAGAAATTAAATGCAATGATTTATATAAAAGTTTGGAATATCGTTAATAAGCAGAAATTTTTAAAAAAAATAATGTTCTGTTAAATCACTTAAATTATCTCTTTTATCTGACCTACTCAGATTTTATTTTAGTTCCTCTTTATAAAATTAAGCAACCACATGGTGTGTTTATTTGCTTTCCTTCCTCTTCAGGAAAGTTGAAATTTAATTGTGTTGTCATCAGTATTACAGAGGAATCCAGCCACTACTTTCTGGGAAGTGTTCCTCTTTATTTTTGAGAGCTAAGCGCTGAGCCACAGTGCTACATCTCTGAGACTATTCACCATGTCCCTCAAGATGCAGAGAACTTACCCTGCATTGTGCCTCCTTGGGGTCTTGTCTCTACTGCAATGCCCACCTGTCCTGTGTGGTGAGTACAGAGGTGATAGAAAAGAGGGGAGAGTTTAAGCCAAGGTATGCAGAAGAATTCCTGATATATAAACAAATGGCAATAATTCAGTACAACTTTGGGGAAGTGCAATGAAGTATTTTATCAAGAAAGATATTTGAATAGTTTTACTCCTTCTGATGTAGATTATAATTACTTGGAAACCAAAATATGAGGAGCTGATCTAGCCACAAAAAAAATCCTTCTAATTTTTATATTAATGTATTATATTTAAATGGATACTCCTAAATTCTTAAAGAATTAATTCTTCTATAGGTTTACTTACTTTCCTATTGCATTAATGATTGAGTAGAAAACTTTGCCATCCAGAAAGTAAAATTTTATGTTATTACAAATAATGAGTGAATTTGTTAGAGTAAAATTACAAAGCTCTGTATAAACTGAAAATATTATATAAGTGTAAGGTATTGTATTTCAAATTAGGTTATACTTGTCGCTAACCAATGAGCACTGAGAGGGTTTGCAAGAACTTGCAGCCCACTCTAGAGTAGAGCTGTTTATAAATGCAGATAAGAGTAATTGTTTTAGTTGATAAATGGAAATATGGCAATAAAAGTGACATTTCTTATTGATTTGCTGGTATGATTTCTTCCTTAAAGGAAGGAATTTCTAAGACTATTTTTTAAATGTATACGTACATATCCCTTATACCACTGTCAGAGCATTTAACATAGAGAATTTTGCACAGAATGACAAAATCATGCAACAGAGAAGAGATTTCACCAACAGCTATGTCTATTTCAATGGAGACTGTTTCTTTTTTCTTTTTTTTTTTTTTTTAAAGATTTGTTTTATTTTTTCCTTTTTCTCCCCAAAGCCCCCCGGTACATAGTTGTGTATTCTTCGTTGTGGGTTCTTCTAGTTGTGGCATGTGGGACGCTGCCTCAGCGTGGTCTGATGAGCAGTGCCATGTCCGCGCCCAGGATTCGAACTAACGAAACACTGGGCCACCAGCAGCGGAGCGCGCGAACTTAACCACTCGGCCACGGGGCCAGCCCCTAATGGAGACTGTTTCTTATTCATGTGATATCGGGTATTTTCCCAATTCTGACAATATAAGGATTACATGCCAAGCAGACGGAATGTGGAGTCCCAAAATGCTACCCTGTCCTCCTGTGTCAAGATTAATTTCTAAGTCCCCAGAATGACTTCATGCTATTCAGGCTTTATGAATTTTCTTAAAATCACAGAGTGACTTCAGTTTTGTTTTACTAAGAGAGGTACAAAAATATTTTACTTTGGAAGTTTTTGCATCATAATGATGGATATTTTAGGGGAAATTTTAAGATTAGGTGAGAGAATTCATATATCCTGGGTCAATCTCCTCTCTTAAGAATTGAAATGGCTAAATCTGTTATTCTTCCAAAGCTCTACGCCCTCCCAACACTCTCATTGCCTTCTGTGGCCTTCCAGATCTCCTCTTCCTTTATGAGGCAGTGAAGGTAGATTATATCCAACCAGTCACAGAAACTTGTCATGGTTCCTTCAGGCTTCTTTGTATTTATCCCTTCTTCTTCCATTCCCACCTTACCTGTGGTCCTTGTTCAGCATAAGATATGCCCAAATATGTCTCACTCCGGTTTCTGAGCTTGCCTTTTTTTCATCCTTCAGTAACAATTTTCTGCTGCCTCTAAGCCTTTGTTCAAATCATCACTCCAAGACAAAATGCCTGCCAGTATCTCACCCGTCAAAGAAATGTTTATCCAAACCTTAAAATATGCTTCCAGTCCCCTCTAGGATGTATCTTATCCTTTCTGTCTTGGTTTTCTCTTTCCTTCTTTTTTATACCTGTCTTGTTGGCATTCCTTGTCTTTGAATACTTAATTATAAACTGATTGATATTGTGGTTTTGCTGTTCATGTGGTTGTGACATTTTCCTTACAGTATTGAAAGAATATTCCTCATATTCTGAATAGCCTGAATAGCCTCATATTCTAAATAATGCTGAATAGCCTTACAGGTATCAATTTACATAAATGTTTGTTACGTTAATTCATAAAAGGGCATTTTCTAATGATGTGTTTTGATCTGGAGCTTAGAAAATTTCATTTTCCAACCCTAGACAGGGGACATTTATTTTGGACCTGTAATGTCAACAGTGAAGACACAAAGATACTTGAGACATGTTCCCTGCTCTCGAAAGGGAAAAAAACATAAATATAAATAGTATAAATTAGCTGTTAAATAATTGCTAGAGAATGTAGATTGAAGCTACAGAGAATATGGACTTTTGAGCAAGAGAGATCTCAGTTGTCTGTGCCACTCAGTAGCTGCCTGACTTGGAACAAGATACTTAACCTCTCCAAGGGTCTATCTCCTGATAGAAAAAGTGAGGAAGATGATAATGTGTGTCTTTCAGGGGTGTTGTGATGATTGGTGTTGAGATGATATATGAAAAGTCTAGATTGTGTATACATACTATCTACAGGATACATAGTATACATATACTATGTATGGTGTACATTGTGTCATAGTATACATAAATAATGTATACACAATGTCTAGATTATAGTAAGATCTCAATAAATAGTTGGATAGGATATATAATCTCTTCATAATAACTGCTGTAGAAGCTCAGAGAAATAAATGATAACTATTTGCTGGGCAGTAAGAGAAGCCTTCACAGACCAAGTGGGTCTTTAGTAGCAAATAGAGAAAAAGGGTAACATTCTAGGTAGGAGAAAGGATACTGGTACAGGTGCAGACATAGAGATGTGAGTGGCATATTTGGCTAGATGGATTAATTATCTTACAGAAGAGGGTTCATATAAGAAAATAGTGATAGTCAAGGTTGAAATATCCATAAGAAAGGCCAGGAAAAAGTCTTCTAAATATCTATGGGTTATAAATGTTTTTAAACTTTTATTTCTAAAAAGTATACAATTCTGAAACTTCATTACTTGGTTTCAGTCTTAATGAAGCCGAAAGAAGATGGATGCTATTTGTCACTGCTTTTAAATAATTTTGAAAATTTACCTTTTCGTATAGGTTTAATTCTACCTCTCATTTTGGAGGCTCCTATGAAATTCTTTAGTTGGAGGAAGATGACCTGGTTGGAGTACTTTAGCAAATCAGGGACAGGGAGAGCAGACTCCAAGTGTCTTGGGACACTGTTTTCCCAGTTTCTCTTTGGTGGTCACATCTTCCAAAGATGGAAATGAGATTGTCAGCCATAGGAGCCTCCTCAGGGTGATTCTGCTAGCCATTAGCCTCACTTTTTATTTTTCAGAGATATGTTACTCAATAGCAGAGCCGAAGAATGGCAAAATCACTCAAGAGAGAAAAAGTGGTTCTGGCAATAGCTGTGTCTCTTCCTACAGAGACATGGCTTCATATACATGTTATGAGAAATGTAAGTTTGAAGCCAGCTGCCCTAAGGAAATGGCATGTGGAGTCCCCAAAACCCCAACATCTGATCAGAGTAAGAGCTTATGGAATTACGTTATTTTAGAATTTTTTTCATATCAAAGTGATGGAGAGTATTAAGGGAAGGTTTCAAATTAGGTAAAAGAATCTGTATACCTTGCATGATTCTTGGAGTGGACAAACTTGTTAAAAAGCACTGCCTCAGTTCCAACCTTCTCTTTTTTCCCCATTGTTTGTTCTCATTCTCTTGACATTCCTGGTTTCCTTTCATTTTCTGAATCAGTGAAAATAGGCCACGTCTAATAGATCAACTAGACTTTTGAGTTATTACCCTGTGTTTCTTGGTATTTATTCTTTCTCCCTTCCTTTTGTTCATATGCCTTAGTCTGCAGTACAGACACACCCAAATCTATTTGAATCTGCATTTCTGAACTTACTTCCTATCTTCCTTCTCTACTTCCTGTACTCTGGAGCATCATCATGCTAGCTACTTTTTGCTTATTCGGTAGAATTAATATGATGCCATTGATATCCAGGGTCAATGTGATATTCTGTGGCTGTCCCAATGGTCATGATATCTTCAGACTCTAGTATATAGGCGCAGGTGAGTTACCATCACCCAGGGCTAAAATGGCAAATGTATGATTCTGACCCTTTCATGTGTGTGCAAACTGTTTCTGACCTTCTTTTCTGATAGGGACGGAAAAGAAGGCCTCTGATAAATCAGTTGCCTCATTTACCCAAAGACACATTAATCTTTTCTAGCAACAATACCACATCCGGTACAGTGGCTGCAATAGGGGCTAAAATGTTGAGTTTTCTATAGTCTACCATAATTCTCCAGAATCCTAATTTTTGTAGTAGACAGAGTGGTGAAGTAGATAGGGTTATGCTGGGGATGCATCTTTAGTTCTTTAAGAGTAACACTAATTTCTCCTTTTCTCCTACCCTTCAGCACCTGATATCTTTTTTTAATTTACCTTCTTTGCCTCAAGGGGAAAGCGGAAGTATCAATGGTTTCTACTTGCCTTCTTGGATATGATAGTTCCCTTCCCATAGGCCAAAGACCCAATATGGGGGTTGTGCCAACTACCAGTTTTGTCTATTCTGATTATACTTTCAAAGATAATGGAAGTAACCACCAAGTGGTCTAATGGGGGAGCCATCAGTGTCAACTCAGGCTCTACGTCCATTAATCCTTGGATTAGTTTGCACCTTTCACCAATGCACAGTTAACTATGTAAATAACATAGGTTCTCTTGGAAGACTGGAAGACTCATTACTGCACATACTTTCCAAGGTGTTGTAGTGTCTTTCTCCTGGGAACTGCCTTTTTCTTCAATGATCTCCAGATCTGACAACTGGCACAGGTTCAGAAACTGAGTAAGAGATTGTGAGTTTTTATTTTATGGTATAACTTGAGCAATATCTTTGTCTGCTTCTCATCTATTTTCATCCCTATGAACGCCATGTTCTATTAACCATCTTCATAACTGTTAGACACTTCTGGTTGTCTACCTTGCCACTCATGATGATTACACTTACTTAGCTTCTAAAGCATATGGAGCACCTCTATTACTAAGAGTAGAACTTGTTCTTTTATGGTCTTCCTATCATCAGCTTTGGCCTTTGATATTGGTACTCCTCTTGTTGAAAATCCCTTATGCCCTTGGTAAGTGTATCCTTCAGGCCCTCTCATATAACATAATCACAAATTATGATTATAAGTTATTATAATTTATGATTATGTTATATGATTTTCCAGCATATATAGAATATCCACTCCAGTATGCTCACTTTCCTGAGTCATTTAATCCTTCCTTTTACCATCTCCCATGGCAATTCCAACATTTCAGTCTTGCTTACCACAGTAAGCCAGCATGTTTTCCATGCCTGTAGGAGGCATCTTAGGATAGTACTTATAACTGCTGTAGTCCATCAGTATAGTATTTTACCTGACATTCTTGATGATCTGTTTTATTTAAATTTCTCATGCCATGTTTGTGGAACTTGACAGCGTTCCCTTTCAGAGAGGTGCTCTGCACCATATCATGTCTATTATTTCAACATGGAAGTCATCATATTTATTCTTTCTATTAGCTCTTTTCTAAAATATTTTATGATAAAGTAAGTATATTCTTGGTGAAGATGGATGGACAGTTTTGACTGGAAGCTATGACTCAGAGATTGTGGATTTATTTAGCGTCTTTACAGTTTCTCACAGATGCACTTCTCTGCGTTTAGCCTTAAATCGATGGAGTGTACCATTAGTACAATGTGACTTTGGGTTTGATCTAGCCTTCATGCCAAATGGTCCCTAAACAGTGTAAAGGTTAGTGAACTTGTCAATGAAATGAAGCAAAATCTGAGTTCTTGTAATTCCACTTGCACTATCTACAGTTCCTTAGCCTGAGGCTTACAGGAGGGCAGCACAGATCTTGGCTTTGGCTAAGTGATCCTATGGGCAGAGAAGATGAAAGGACAGAATTAAGCCTCCTACAAACCACGCAGATCCTGGGATGTGTTATTTTTTATATTCTGCAAGCTCACACACTCTCACTTTTATGTCTCACTGTCAAGGTTGCTGTTTCCCTCCTATTGTTGCCCATGGACATCCTACACAAACACAGTCATATGCTTTATTCAGAAAGGAGGCAATATATGAATGTGAGAAAGGATACGCTCTGGTTAGACAGACCAGACTCTCCTACAGTTCTTTGTGCTAAGCACCTGAACTCCCTCAATGTAAAAGTAACCCCAGCTCCCTTTTCATTTCATGGCTTAGTGTGTGGAACTGCCATGAGGGGACTGAGTGTAAAGTTTCTTTGCTACCAGTGGCAACATGAAAACATTTGATTTGACTAGATTTATTTAGAGTAATTACTATAGTCAGATGGTACCCAATGCAAATAATACAAATGGCATACAGAAGCAGTCATCTCTCTCCTACTTCTTTCTCTCCGGCACAAAATTAAGCTTTCTTAAGGTGTCCCCTATTCCCACTTTCTTGTATATATTTCCAGAAATATTCTATAAGTGGTACAATTTATGTGATGGTAGCTGTGGCCTATAGGAAAATTTTCATGGAAACTTGCTCTAGCATGAATGTAGGCTCTCAGGGGCTAATTCCAAACATCATGAAGTGACAGGTATTTCCATCAAATCCCTGTGCAGGGCACCACCTGCCCATGATATGATATAGGCGTGTGGTGGGGGACTCTTAGTTTGCCAATCTGTTATGAGGACAGAAGGACTCAAGATGAGGTCTGATTTTTACATGCACACAAATTTAATATCACTTTGCCATCAACAACTCCATGGATTACCTGCCAGCATTGTCTCCATTACACACAGAAGGATAATAGGCAAGAGGGAAAATTTCATACTAGAATCAAGATATGAAGGATAGTTGCTTTGATAGCTGAGAATCTGGGGTCACATGCCTTTTTTATTTCTTGTCATATTATTAAAAATTTTATAACCTTGACAAGTTTCTTGACCTCTCTTCATCTCATTTTCTCCTAGATTTCTCCTAGGTAGAATGGAAATAGTAACAGTGCTCATTTCAAAGAGCTGAGTGAGACTTAAATGAGGCAATCACGTAAAATTCTAGCCCAAAGTCTAATACATACTCAGTGCTCAATAAATATGTTAATGAATATTTTTATCAAAATGAAAGAAAAAACTGCAGCACTTAAATATAGTTCATTTTTATTAACCTAGACTCATTTTTTTTCTTAGATTTACAGATTGCTTAAAATTGTGTTTCCATTGTAGCTATGTCTAAAATCACAGATGGAAAATAGAAAGCTCTCTGTGGATAAGGATCAATATATTGAACCTGAAAATGTCATCATCTAGTGTGACTCTGGCTGTGGTATGGTTGGTCCCCAAAGTATCACTTGCTCAGAGAACAGATCCTGGTACCCCAAGGTGCCCAAGTGTGAGTAGATGAATGTCATAATCCACAGGAGTCCCTATGCTATGAAACCCTAAAAATGGTGCCTTCCCCAAAGCACTGTCTTAACCAGCAACGTTGAGATCTGACTTGTCAGGATTCATTTATCATTCAAAGGAATTCTCCTTTTTTTTCCTTGAAGAACTCTGATATGTTAAGAGCAGCAATTTTCTCTGCTCTCACTTGACAGCAGAAAAAACTGAGCCCCATAAGGAGAAGAGGGTCTCATAGACCTGAGAGTACTGCTTTCTAATTTTAAATTTTCTAGACTATATAATATACTGTTGTTCCATTTTGGGGGAAGAAATAGCCTATGTCTCCATGGAGGCTTTCTGGGAAGCTGTCTCAGAACAAATCTATATCCATCTAGGGAAGACTATGGTGGGACCCAAAGTGTTTTATAGTTTTCCTGCTCACCCACCAGTTGGAGTTGGTCTTGGACATGATCCTGTAGTCCTGCCATTGTCAGTATGCACCCCTCTTTGTGATTTGGAGAGAGAGCTTTCAATCCCATTCACCACCCATATCACTTTTAGGAGGTCCCTGAAGTCTGTGAGCAAGTGTTAGCAGGCAGAAAACTCATGCATTATCTCTCAACCCTGGAGGATGTGAAAATGACCCAATCTCTGGAGACTTAACTGCCAGAACTAGAAACAGACAAAGCAAGGAAATCCACTCTGGAGACATCAGTGTAATTTTTCCCCAAAAAAGGGAGAAAAAGGTAACTTGCTGCCTTCAATTCTGTATTGATCACTTCAGTTTATCAACCTTGCCGTCCCTTTGGCACCAAAATTCATTGTAATAAATATTCACATATCAAAACTATTTGTCTCCATGATCATTTAGGATCTCACCAAATGAAGATCCTAAACAAGCTCATTACATTAAGTTAATACTTTTATTTTACTGTGAAGACCTTGAAAATACATATTTGCATATACACCAATATATTCCCCTTGAAAACTTTATTCCAGAGCTCTACATGTCCAAATCAGTCATGTCCTTAAAAACTCAGATTAAATGTCAACATACCCAAAAAGCTTTGTCCATTCTTCCCCATTTGAAAGGAGTCATGCCCTTTTCTAAATCCCCATGCACGTGACCTTTGCCTCACTAATGCTACTTCTTGACTTCTGCCTTACACAAAGGGGATTTATGTTCATGCCTGACCTCTTTATTCCACCCTTAGAAAACAAACTCTGAAAGACTCATAAATGTGAAAGCCACATGGCAGCCACCTGTGTATTCCCAAGCCCTCCATATGATTTGGTCCTTATTTCCCTTAATAGAAAAGTAAAGTGGCTTGAGAAACTATCCCACACATTAGAAGAAACCCCATATCAATCACTTTTATACCTTGGAGTATTCTGGAGGCTTTTATTCCTTCCACTCTCCACTTCCTCCATCTCTGCTTACTCTGAAATCTCTTTCTCACTCATGTTTCAGCTCCGCTGGCTTTCTCATCTTTCCCTAGAACCCAGAACCCTATGCTAACAATGACCCTCTTTCATTTAATTTCCCCAAACATACTCAGAAGAGGCAATAGCATGTTGCAGGCTTTCACTAAACTTAAGACATAACAGAGGGGCTTGAACTGTTAGAGAAACCTATTTAACATGGAAGGTATCTATCCATGGTCTTAAAAGCCATTACCTGCTCCTGCTACTAGGAATTGATTTTGGTTGATATTTATTTGGGTTTCCCTGGGACAAAGATTTGTGGGTAACTAGTTTCCTTGGTTGGCAGCACCAGAAAGCATGGTTAGTGAGAGGGTGGTAAGAAGACGAAGGAAGGACAGCTTAAAGAGGGAGCATTATTGAGGGGATTATTGTTGTTGCTAACAGGAGCTCAATTATGCTGGCTGCCTTCTGAAAGCATATGTAATACAATTCTGATTTGTCTTCCTGAGGATGAGGACCTGGGGTACTTATTCACCAACTCTCTTTCCTCACTGGTGGAGGCTTGCTCCAGCAGCATTGACTCCCAGGACATCTGACAGTCACTTCTGGTCAGCTGAGAAGACTTCTGAGGACAAGGACACTGGTAGCGGGTGGCACTATGGGGCTGCTTGCAGGGGTAGAGATAACGGGCAGAGCACAGATGGCTTCTTCTACAGTTGCCTTTTCTTGGACTCTCTGTTGACATTTATTCTGGTCTATCAGTCTCTCTCTACTCAAATCTCTCAGCAAAAAAACTTGAAAAAAAAAGAAACAAGACCCAACAATATGCTGCTTCCAGGAAACACATCTCAGCTCTAAAGACAAACATAGGCTCAGAGTGAAGGGATGGAAGATGATATTCCAAGCTGATGGCAAAGAAAACAAAGCAGGTGTTGCTTTACTTACATCAGACACAGCAGACTTCAAGACAAAAAAGACAATGAGAGAGAAATAGTGGCAGTATATAATGCTAAAAGGAACTTTCCACCAAGAGGACATAACACTTATGAATATATATGCACCTAAAACAGGAGCACCAAAATACATAAAACAACTCTTAACAGACCTAAAGGGAGAAATTAACAGCACCAATATAGGTGCTATTACAATAATATTAGGGGACCGCAACACCCCACTTGCATCAACAGATGGATCATCCAGACAGAAAGTCAACAAGGACATAGTGGATTTAAATGATACAGTTTATTGGATGGACTCAATAGATATATAGAGAGCATTCCATCCCAAAACAGCAGAATATACATTCTTCTCAAGTGTACATGGAACATGCTCAAAGAGTGACCATATGTTGGGAAACAAGGCAATCTTTAATAAATTTAAGGAGATGGAAATCATATTAAACATCTTTCCCATCACAATGCTATGAAATTAGAAATCAACTACAAGAAAAAAGCTGGAAAGTGACAAATATGTGGAGAATAAACAACATGCAACTGAACAAACACTAGATCAAAGAAGAAATCAAAGGAGAAATTAAAAAATACCTGGAGACAAATGAAAATGAAAATACAACATACCAACTCTTATGGGATGCAGCAAAAGCAGTTCTAAGAGGGACATTCATAGCAATACAGGCCCACCTCACCAAACAAGAAAAATTTCAAAAAAGTAATTTTAAACTACACCTAACTGAATTAGAAAAAGAAGAACAAACAAAGCCCAAAGTCAGCAGAAAGAGGGAAATAATAAAAATTAGAGTAGAAATAAATGAAATAGAGACTAGAGAAACAGTAGAAAGGATCAGTGAAACTAAGAATTGGTTCTTTGAGAAGATAAACAAAGTTGACAAACCCTTAGTCAGATTCACCAAGAAAAAAAGATAAAAGGCTGAGATAAATAAAATTAGAAATGAAAGAGGATAAATTACAATGCTTACTGCACAAATGCAAAGGATTGTGAGAGAATACTATGAAAAACTATATGCCCACAAATTGGATAGCCTAGAAGAAATGGATAAATTCTTAAACTCACACAACCTCCCAAAACTGAATCAAGAAGAAATAGACAATCTGAATAGACCAATCACTAGTAAAGAGATTGAAACAGTAATCAAAAACCTCCCAAAAAACAAAAGTCCTGGACCAGGGGCTTCTCTGGAGAATTCCACCAAACATTCAAAGAAGATATAACATGTAGCCTTCTCAAACCATTCCAGAAAACTGAAGAAGATAGAATGCTCCTAACTCATTCTATGAGGCCAACATTACCCTGGTATCAAAACCAGACAAGGATGAGACAAAGAAAGGAAATTACAGACCAATATCACTAATGAACATAGATGCAAAAATCTTCGACAAAATACTGGCAAACCAAATACAGCAATACATGAAAAGGATCATACAGCATGATCAAGTGGGATTTATACCAGGGACACAGAGATGGTTCAACACCCACAAATCAATCAATGTGATACACCACATTAACAGAAGGAGGAATAAAAATCACATGATCATCTCAATAGATGCAGAGAAAGCATCTGACAAGATCCAACATCCACTTATGATAAAAACTCCCAATAAAATAGGTATAGAAGGAAAATATCTCAACATAATAAAGTCTATATATGACAAACCCATAGCCAACATCATACTTAATGGTAAAAAATTGAAAGCCATCCCTCTGAAAACAGGAATAAGACCAGGGTGCCCACTCTCACCACTCCTATTCAACATAGAGCAATTAGGCAAGAAAAAGAAATAAAAGGAATCCAGATAGGAAGGGAAGAAATGAAACTCTCACTGTTTGCAGATGATGTGATTCTATATATAGAAAATCCTAAAGAATTCATCAGAAAACTATTAGAAATAATCAACTACAGCAAAGTTTCAGGGTACAAAATTAACTTACAAAAATCACTTGCATTTCTAAACACTAATAACGAACTGGCAGAAAGAGAAGTCAAGAATACAATCCTATTTACAACTGCAACAAAAAGAATAAAGTATCTAGAAATAAATTTAACCAAAAAGGTGGAAGACCTATACACCGACATTATTGAATTGAAGAAGCGCATTGTCAAGCCACATGTCTGCGTGTGTGACTGGAAACTAAACTCATGAGGAAACTATGAAGGGGTGTCAAACACATACCTGAGAGTTGTCCCACTCAAAGGGCAAGAGAGCTGCAGTATTGATAAAACAACTTCCATCACTTATGGATCTTAAGATCTGCTTCTGGGAGGTGTTAATTACTTGGTATTTTTGACTTGCTGTGCAAGTCATCAGAGTAGCCTTCAATAGCTCTGGAAAAAGCTTTAGCAAAATAAGCAGATGCTGGGTTTTGGAAGTTGTGCAGAGTGTGCCAAAGTGATAGAGCCCTGGTGATATTGACAGGAATTTGACAGTGTCTGCCATATACTTCAACATGAGCGGATGTTCTCATATCTTTATACTCACTTTCCTGCTCTGTCTTTGCTTCTTGGGCTTATGTTCTCCCCTTTCTTGATTTATTTCCTCATTTTACTGGAATACATTCTCAAGGAGCTGCCTACAAAATGATACACAGAAAGTAAAATATTGAGCTCTTGTCTGTTTGAAACCGTCTTTATCTGAATACTTACTTGATTGATAATTCGGCTGAGTGTAAAAAACTGGGTTACAAATAATTTTCTTTCAGAACTTTTAAAGAATATCGTCTTTGTTTGATGGTTTCTGCTACTGCAATTGAGAAGTCAGCAGCCATTTTTATTACTGATGACATAGAACTTTTTCTTTATCACTGTTCTTCTAGAAGGAAACTCATATTCCCTTATTCTGGGAAATTTTCTTGTCATAGTATCTTCAGTAATTTTCTCTCCTTTATTTTTTCTTTCTTCTTAATGGATATCTTACTGGTCAGATGTTGGACCTGTTTGTCAATCCTATAATTTTCTTATATTTTTCCTTCTGTTTCCTATGCTATCATCTTTGTCTCACCTCTCCCCCACATTCTTTGGGGATATTTCATTGACTTTGTATTCTGTTTTATTAATTTTATAAAATGTTCCCTTTATTAAAAAAGTTGTCCTGTTCTTTGTGGATATAATGACTACTTCTGTATCTCAGAGGATGTTACTAATCGTTTATTTGGAAGTTCTAGTCTCTGCAAACTTCTATTGATGATGATTCTATATTATACGTTCATTTTTCAGGGTGAGACCCACATGAGCTGATTTAAGTTGTATGTATGTGGAGAGAGCAGACAGTGAGCTATTTTTTTCTTATTGGCAGCTATAGCAGAGGCTGCTAATCGTTTCCCAGTATCCATTTTCTCCTACCTCTTTTAAGTAAGAGAAAACTACTCTTACCCCTTTAAATATCAGCAGGGCACATGGCTCCTCAGCTAGAATCTCCCTTGGAGCGACCTCCGGACGGGTGCAACTGTCCAGTTGCTTTCTTAAAAAGGAAGCTGCTTACCTCCGACTTCCTCTTTTGCCCTAAGAGGGCTGAAATGCTGACAGGGTGCTGGTGAGCCAGCTTCCACCATGCTGTTGAGGACAACACCCTAGGGGATGGTGGAGAAACAAAGAGGAAGGGACCCAATGTACAAAACTTCTGCCTCTGGACTGTTGCATGAGAGAGATACAAACTTCTACCTCAGTTTCAGTAGCTTAATTTATACCCTAACAAATTCAGAGGAATCCCCAAATATCAGTGTTTATTGGTGTCTTCTCTGTTGCTGTCCAGTTTCTTCCAAGAAGGATCCTCCAGTCTCCTGCCTGCTTCCTTATTAACTTGAATTTCTACTATTCAAGATGAAGAAATTACTGCTTCTCTCCTTCTTCCTAAGACCTCAGGCTATTTTCACTGAAACGTTATTTTTTCACTGTCGGCATTGATAGCATTTACTTTCTTTCTTGAAATGATTGCTCCCATCCCCAGAAAGTAGAACAGTTGCATTCATCTCCTTGTTTTATGTGGAATATTTTTCCTTCCTCTATAAGTTCATCTTTGTATTTTCCTCAGAGATTTGCCCATAGTATGTGCTGAATAATTATATCACAAATAAAGAGTATGTAAAGCTACATGAGATGCTAATTTGGTACTAATATAACCCAACAAAAGATCAATTAAAATTTTCTGCTGCTAAATATCGTTCTCTGACTACAAGGAAACAAACTTTAAGCATGTACTTTATTCTCTCTCCTGGTTGAATGAGAGAGCCTGGGGAGAAGGAAGTTGGTGAATCAGAGACTTTCAGAAGAAAAATTATCTGTGAGTGGACAGTATGGATTGAGGTGCCGTTTTGTAATGTGGGAAGCAGAGTCAGAAAAGGAACATGGTTTTCCAAAAATTCTTCTTCTCTACAAACAGGCCAGTGAATAGCTCCTAATCCTGTGTTCCCATTATTTTTAGCAAATCACCAACTTTCTGATACATATTTTTACATTTAAAGATAAGATGAATTATCATTCATTATGAATATTATACATAACAAGTGATGCGTATTTATATAACTGAAAATTTTTCTTGCTAAAGAATTTTCTTAAGTTTTTCTTTCTTTTCTATCTCAGTACCCAGTACAAACCTAATAATTTCAAAGAAATTTTTAGCATATTTATAGTAAATATGCATAATCTAAACTTACTAAAATAAATATGAAAAATCAAAATCACATAAGAAGTAGAAGTAAATTTACTAAAATTCAATTTATATAGTAATTTTGATTGAGTTTATTTTCAGTCAAACTAAAATGGGAAATATAATGGATCAAAGGTTTACATTGTCTAGTAAAAAGAAACATTATTTCTAAAGGATAAGCTTTTTTTGTCTGTTATGAAAATAGAAAATAAATTTATTGCAGGAGTTACTTCACAAGGAACAGTGAATAACATAATAGATAAGGCCTTCAATCTCAGTTCATGAGTTTTTCAAAAAGCCAAATATATCATCTCTTTATGAAATTGAAATGATACAGGAAAACATGAGTCAGCATTGACACTTTAGCAAGGAGTTAAGCTACTGAGGTCCAGGCACATAGGTGCTAGAAATCTAAGCTTATAACGATGATTAGACCCTGGAATACATAGAGGAATGAATGAATAGTGTCTTTTAAACTAGTAGTTCCAAAATTAGCTAATTTTACATTTGTCTGTAATCCATTTTGAGTCAAGTTTTTCATCTGGTGAAAGAGTCAAGATTCTTTTTTTTTTTTTTTTGCATATGGATGTCCAATTGTTCTGGGACCATTTGTTGAAAAGACTACCCATTCTCCATTGAATTACCTTGGCATCTGTGTCCACAATAAATTAACCATATATATGTTAGTGTATTTCTTGACTCTATTTTTTTCTATTGATCTACAAGTCCATTCTTATACTAATACCACAATACGTTGGTCATTGTAGCTTTATAGTAAGTCTCGAAATCAAGAAGTATGAGTCTTTCAACTTTTCATTCTTTTAATTGTTTTGGCTATTTTAGGTCCTTCACTTATCCACGTGCATTCTAGAAATAGCTCTTCAATTTCTACAAAACCTCTGCTTGGATTCGGATTAGAATGTTTTGAATCTTTAGAACAATTTGAGGAGAACTGATGTCTTAGTAATGTTGAGTCTTCCAATCCATGATCATCGTATATCACTCCATTTAATTAGGGTTTTTTGTTTCTTTTGATAAATGTTTTGGAGTTTTCTGTTGCCAGGCACCATATAGAGCTTGCGTCTTTTTAAAAACTTTTTATTTTGAAATAATTATAGATTTCCAGAAAGTTGCAAACATATTACAGAGAGGTCCCATGTAGCCATCACCCAGTTTCTCCCAATGGTGATATCTTAGAGAACTGTAATACTATCAATAATATCAGGGAATTGACATTGGTTCAGTGTGCGTGCATAGTTATATGCTATTTTATCACAGTGTGGACTTCCGAAACTGTCCCAGCAATCAAGATACAGTTATTTCATCACCACAAAGACTCCCCCTGAACTATTCCTTTTAGAGTCACACTCAGCTCTCTTCCCTAGCTCACCATCTCTAACACTGGTAACTACTAATCTGTTCTCCATCTCTATCACTTTGTCACTTTGATAATGTTTTACAAATGGAATCATACAGTGTGTAATCTTTTTAAAATGGCTTTTGTCACTCAGTATATTGCCCTTGAGATGTAGGTACTTTTTACATTTAAATTTACAATTTTTCAATGTTAGTATATAGAAATACAATTGATTTTTATATATTGACCACGTATATTGTGATCTTATTAAATTTTCTCATTAGTACTAGCAAGTTTTCTATAAATTCTTTGGAATTTACTAAGTAAACAATCATGTTTTCTGCAAGTAAACATAGTTTTATTTCTACTTTTCCAAACCATATGCCTTTTATTTGCTCTTCTTGCCTTATTGCACTTGTACCTTCAATATATTGCTAAACAGGAATGATGAAAATAGATATCCCTGCTTTGATTTCTAATCTTAAGGGAAAAGCATTCAGTATTGCCACATTAAATGATATTATTTCTAGGAGTTTTTACATTGGTTTCCTTACTTTGATAGCTCTCATTCCAAAAGTCAGATAACTAATGTGAGGATTATACAAACTGCTATATACTTGAAAACCATAGGAATGACCACCAGGTGGATCTATAAACCCAGTGTATCACTGTGAGATAAACATGAACTAGGAATCCTTTTATTGCCTGGCCCCTGTAGCTCCTATTTTAAAAGGGGTCACGGTGAGATTTTCTGTTTCCAGGTATCAGAGATGGCTCAGATCCAACAGGTCTCTAAAGATTCTAGTGCACAATTACATAAATAAATTACTGAAGGCTCCTTTGGGGAAGGACCACAGAAGTACTACTATAGATACTTGCTGTGACGTTGTATGGTCCTTCCTCAAAGGGATCTGTCCTCACTGTCTGAGAATTGACGAGAAAATTGCCAAAGGGGAAAAAAAAGGTCACTGGGCAAGAGACCATGACTTTCTATTAAAGTGGCTTACCTCAGTCTTTGGATCATTCATCCTTAATCTCTTTGATTACATATCGAGCAATACCTATGTCGGCTGACCCTTACGCTAAGGAACGATTAACTCTCTTCATAGATTCCTGCAGGTCAGGATGTCCTCTCCCCTGGCTGCATCCCAACCTTGCTGCCCTACATGCCTCACTCTTAAGGAAGCACTCACTCATAGGGTCAGCATTTCCACAACCCTAAAAATAAGTGCCTTCTTTAATTTTGCATTCTAGGCTCATCTCTTGCATCACCCTAGTCCTGGCCCTCCAATATTTTTTACCCAGCTTGCTTCTAAAGGTTAAATGCTGCCACTTAGCTTTGCTATCCTGGTATTCTATAATCACCACTGCTACGAGGCAGCCATGTTTGACAAGAGCATCTCTTATCATCAGATGCAGCCTACAGAGGGTCAGCCACGATTGAGTTTCTCTGTAATATTGGTCCCTGTCCTTATTTCTTCTTGCCCTGATACATGGTATATCTTCAGGCCTCTAATAAAGAAAATAGCTGGTGAGTTTTCTGGTTTTATAAAATAGATCATTCTAACACGCGTATTTCTCTGAGCCTTTGATTACTTCTTATTTAGTCAGCAAAGGGCAGTTCTAGCATCTCTATACCCTTTAATATTGACCATCATTTTTCTTAAGCTTCCAGAAGCATATAAGAACTGACACCCAGGGCACTTGCCAGGATTAAACCCTTAGGAGAGTGTCCCCATCTTGACAAACTCTCCCTCATCAGCTTTAGGATCCCCTTCTGGGCATACTCTCCCAAGTCCTAACACATGCCAGCCAGGTCACAGATCCTGCACATGATTCCTCTCCTCTCTCTTCTCTTAGCAGGCCCAGCATGTCCTTAGTCAGTTCATGCTGAGATTTGACTCTGGCTGTTGGTCTGATGTCTGAAGTGGAGGTAGGGGCAGATCTTGAGAGGGGAGATTATGGTCTTATAGGATACCTGCTGCATTTGATTCCTTTGCATGGCCTTCAAGCAATAGGAGCACTGTCTTATAACAAGGCGAAGCGAGCCAATTATAAAGGCTTTTTGGGTTTAGGGAAATCTGGGGTTCAAGGTTCTGTAGTACATCTACCCAGATATCCTCACACCAAGTCTAAAGGTACTACTTCTTCCATAAGGGCCCTTACTTAGTAGGAGACTTGCCGGGGCTAAGAATTCATACTTTACTGAAGTTCTACTATTCGTTTATGACTATATCTTGAGCCTGATCCTTAGCATGATTAGCTTCCCACCTACCTGAGATAAGAGTTTCTTTAAAAACTAAGAAGGAGGTCTTCTGGCTTTGACACTTGGATTTGAATTGTGATTGACTGCCTTAAGCTTTTATTTCCAGTAAGGGGTGCTGAGCCTGCATCAACAGTACTCAGCCACCTAATTTCACAATGCTTGTTATTGCTATTTCCACTGTGCCTCTCAAGAGTCAGAGATATTGTACAAGCCAATACATTTCCTTTCATCTATGTCCCATGACAATTTATCAAGTGAAAATGTTCATAGATGCAATGCTACAGCAAGCCAGGACTATCAATACTCCACCTCTCTCCAGTGGCGGAGTCTCAATGGCCAGTTGGCTGGTGGATGATCCAATTCAATAATTCTATTCTTAGAGTTTGCTTTCTGGGCCCACTAGTGGTACAAACTGTCTTCGGTTAGTTTGTCCAGAAGGGATTCAGATGCATGTGAATTTTTGAGGGTGCTATCCAGGAAAAAAAAAAAAAGAAAAAATCCATAAGGGAATGAAGCAGCAGGATAGGGAGGGAAAGGAGTTGAGCAAGAATGTGTTCTCAGGTTAAGTGTAGCTTTCACCTGATTGATGGCGGGTTTTAAAGTGTAAATTGCACCACAGAGTTGTCCAGACTTGAGAGAAGGAATCAGGGCTTTTGCATCCGAGTATCAATTGGGCATTGGTTGCTCCTGGGAGGCAGGGTATAATTTCCTAGGTACATCAGGATGAGGTGGCTCTTGTCATCTCAGCACATTCTGTGGAGAAGGTTGCAGGTCTAAGCCATTAACTGCAGCACGAGCAGCATCTATAAGACGGGCACACCATTGGGTAAAGGTCAACAGTGTTGATTTTACTCCAAAATGGCTGGTTCAGGTCCTGACAGGAAACCATTATTGGTCAAAAAGTGAAAATTATTTCAGTATAAAGGAAAATCTTGGATTTTAGAATCAGTCTTCGGTTCAGAATTTGGCTTAGCTACTAATTATCTGAGAACTTTGCGGGCAGTTTACTTAATCTATCTGAACCTGTTTCCTCATTGACGCAATGAGGAAGGTAAAAGCCATGTCACAAGGTTTTTTAGAGGGTTACTTATGATAATCTATGTAAAGTTCTGGTACACTACATGCTTAAAGATTAGAAGGTTAACAAAACTTTCTAGTTAATCATTTAAACAACTCTATTGTGGTTCCTCTTTCTAAAGGAAGCAGCAGTTCAGTGGATTTATTTGTTTTCCTTTCTCTCTAGGAAGTTATTTAATTATGCTTTCCTCAACATTCCAAAGAACTTTCCTCAGTTATATTTGGTAATTCTTCTCATTTATATTTGACAGATAAGCATTTTGGCTATTGTTGGTCTATAGCTGTCATTCCAGCTCTGCTGAGTAGTGAAGATGGCATTAGACAGTTTCCAGAGCTTACTCTTTTGTTTGGACAGCTATCTTTGTCTCTTCCAGGAACAGATATCCACAGTTGGTGGGCAAAATATAGAATCCTGGTTGGTAATTTCTTGTGTCCCACTTAAGGAGACTAAATTTAGGAAATGATCTGGGTGAATATCCAGGCAGTCCCAGATGGTTAAAGAAAACTTAATCTTGGGGTTAACAATCTATGAAGAATAACAAATGTGCCTTCCATCCACTTGTCTTTTAGTGCTTAAGGACAAAATGCTGGTTTTCACTCAGATCCAGCATCGTTCAGATATTCTGAAAGTCATAATAAATCTTCCTTTCTTCTTAATTCATCATCCTCAATCATTTAACTTTCAGTGCCTGCTTTTTTTGGTCTCAAAACACAGCGTGAAATAGTTCCACACTAGACTAGTTTCACAGAGTGAATCATTTAGTGTTTTATGTACATCAGAAAACCCAGGAATTAGGGAAAAGTTCCCACTGAAGCATCATAAGAATAATTATCGTTTGGACTGGATTCTTGAGTATTTTCACACTTAGAGACTTGTATTTCTCTGTTCTGGCTAGACCATAAGCTACCTAGAAAGAAGTTTAATTTTCTATATTTTTACAAACCCACTCTTCTATGGGCAATTTATACCCCTGATTAAAGAAACCACTTCCCTGGACAGACACTGCTTCTCAGACATTTTATTTTTTTCGTGCTATGACTTCTAATTCCTGCAGAGTGTACCACATACACTGTGCTTCATGAGCTGCAGTCCCTTCTGCCTTTTGCTCTTGTTTACTCACAGAGGAAGCGTGTATGCATCCAGAAAGGAACTCATTATATGCGCTATCTGAACAGCAAGGAAGTCTTGGGGTTACAATGGCAAATACATAATATCCCAGAGAGCTCTCACATGAAGCCCCAGACTCTCCTCAAGAAGGGGGCCTTATCAGCTTGCCCCTATCAGAGCTATGCTCAGCACCTAGTCTTCTAGCCACTGCCCCTACCCCTCCGCTTTAGTGACACATAACTGGGACTTTGCCAAGGCACAGTTCCTTGGCTTAGGGACCATTTTAACTGTTACTTAGAGAACTGTTCTTCCTCTTGATTCAAGGTGTCTGAGAATGCTGAACCCCAGGGCAGCACCTCTGAGACTCTGCACCATGCCCCCCACATTGCAGAGCATTTTCCAAGCATTGTACTTCTTTGGGGTCTTGACCCTACCACTGTGCCCTTCTGGCCTGTGTGGTGAATACAGTAGTTATGGAGAAAAGGGAGAAGTTTCTCTAAGATATGGAGAAAAATACCCAATTAAAAATTAATCAAATAAAGTCAAATAGGAGAAATTCATAACCTTTTTGAGAGAGTACACTGAACTATGTTATTAATAAAAATGAAGAATTTTAAAATAGAAAAGAAATTGTTCTAGATAGGGGTTATTATTATGTCTAGAATAACAAAGTGTTGATGTGCAAAAATCTTTGTGAGCCTCCTTTAGCAAGGAATAATCTTTAATTTTCAAATTAATTTCTTATATTTAAACACTCCAAAACACTTAAAACACATTTACTTTCCATATGAGCTAATTATGCTGTCTAGGATCTTAGTTACTGATTGATTAGAAAAAAATTTCCAACAATAAAACAAAAATATTGTCTTTTATGACAAATACTAAGTAAATTTTCAGAGTAAAATATAGGGCACTTTGAAAACTTAAGCTGTTATATAAATGCAAAGCATTATTGTTGAAGTATAGGGACATTTTCACAAATGAATGAGAAATGAAAGTGCTGGAGAGAACTTACCAGATCTAGTTGGAGATCTCTTTGTATGGAAATAAATTTGTTGTTATATTATTTAAATGGAAACATCCTTTAAACAAATTGATATTTTTCTCTTTTATTAGCTAACATTTTTTATCTGAAAGAATTAATTTTCATAATAAAATAAAGATATTTATAAACATATTCCCTGAAACAGCTGTCAAGGCATACAAATGGAGGATTTGGGATAGCTTAGAGGGAAAATCCTGACCCTAAAATAATAGCTGAATATTCTTATGTGAGCTAGCAGATTGATTTAAAAGTGTGGAAGCCATACTTTCTTCATCACTGAGAGTGGCCGGGGGAAAGCGTGGATTTATTAAGGAAGCATCTGTATTTTGAAGATGATTTTTTACATCAGATGCAAGAAAATTATTGGGGGAGAGTATTAATTTAGCCTATGGCGTCAGTACAGGATAAAGAACTTTAAGCTCAGAGAATTTTCGGTCTTCCAGGTTCATCTCTGAGTTCCCCTCTCTTAGAGTCTGAGGTAGTAGAGAAAGATCTTATCAGATTTGTCAACAAGTCTTTCTATTATTTATTATGTTTCTGTTTCCCTCTCCCCTTCTCTTCTTTTCCTTCAAATCTTCCCATTACCGATGGCCCCAACCCCCTGAAATGGCACTTAATGTCTGTCAACTCTGACCTAAATCTCCCTTTCTGATTCTGCCTCCCCTTTCTCTGACAGAAACAACCTTGTGATGCCAGAGACTTTGCTCATCGCCTCAGTATTGATCTGCTTCTCCTATCTTATCAACTACTCAACTTCTACTCATCCTTCAAGGTGTATCTCCTACTTATTCCTGGACACCTTCCCTCAATACTCCAGTCCTCAGTTCTGTCAACACCTTCTCCTATAGAACTCATTTCCTGTCCTAATCTGCTGGCACTGGAGTGACTGGTGTGGTATAACTATTTATATGGCTACGTCTTATCTTTTTAAGTACATTGCAATCATGCCCCCTTAATATTACCAAAAAAGCCTACTACAGAACTCCATCAATATGTTTATTCATAAAAATTAAGAGCTATTTTTTACATTTCTATGGAGGTGCTTAATCTAAAGTTTAAGAAAGGCTATATGGAAGCCTTAAATGAGATGACTTATACACAGTTGAATTTCTTTTCCTCACTACTAAAACAATTTACTTTGGAATTACTGTTACTCTGCTTTCTGAACTTCCCCCCGCCCCCCCCCCCCCCCCCACTGCCGGCTCCCCAAAGTTGAAACTTTGGGAGGAGCAGAGGTAAGGGAAACAGTGCTCCACCTGAGCTCATTCTTGGCCTCACGGGTGTTCAGATCTTGCTCTCCCTTTTGTGAGTTGTTGTTTGTTTGTTTGTTTGTTTGTTTGGGTTTCTTCTGATGAGTCTTTCATCATCACTGAGGGATCTGCTAACTGCAGTTCCTGGAATCCGGTTGATCCCGGGATCCATCTCCAATTCTGGTTGATCACTTACTCTTTCCTATCTTCTAGATACCTAGTGACTCCTAGAGGATTTTTTTTTTTTTTACTGAGGCCTTCCTCTCTCCTCAGGTGGTCCTTTTGGACTGGCCCAAGACAATTCTACCAAGGCTGTCTTTCTTCTGCAACCCATTTCTAATCCCCTGGAAGTACTTGCTCACCCTGTGTTCTGAGTGATGTGTGTAGTACAGGCCAATCTCAAGGCAGCACAAATCTGTCCACTCTCACCATCAGAGACACTAGACAGCCCATCTTTTGCATTTTAGATTTCTCAGGCAGGAGTTCGACACTAGTCCACTGTGTCTAATGTCCCTCCAAACTGAAGGGAAACATATTAAGCTTTCTCAGTGGTCTCCTTAGAGCCCTACTCTCAGTGTGAAGGAGAAAGACACCAACACATGTGCCTCATCTAGGAGTGAGGATAGTGTCCACAGGATATCAAAAGCTCTATAAAAATCTACTTCTCTAGGGTGCCACCTGTGGCTGAGTGGTTAAGTTTGCATGCTCCACTTTGGTGGCCAAGGGTTTCTCCAGTTCAGATCCTGGGCACAGACCTAGCACTGCTCATCAGGCCATGCTGAGGCAGTGACCCACATAGCACAACCAGAAGGACCTACAGCTAGAATATACAACTATGTACCTGGGGGCTTTGGGGAGAAGAAGTAAGAAAGAAAAGAAGATTGGCAACAGATGTTACCTCAGGGCCAATCTTTAAAAAAAATACTTCTCCAAATATTATTCTTAAAAATGTTTTAGTTCCTGACCTTTTAATGTCTTTGATTTGGATGAGAGTGTTAAGAGTTTTCTAATTGGTTCTGAGCTACATACTTCATCAGTTATGGGGTGTTACTGGACTTTGCAAGTAACAAGAAGAGTATTGTTCTTCAGCCAAATCTTCGATTTTATGGCCTTTAAATATCCACTGGTGCCACATAAAGTAAGTATTCAATGATTGTTACAGAAAGCAGAAAATAGCAATATTCCAGAAAGTAGCAGCAAACTTTGAACTGATACAAACCTGAGTTTAATCCCTTTGATTCATGTTACTGGCACTTGCTAGCTGTGACCTTATGTAGAATATTTGACCCCTCTAAGTTTGTGTTTTCTTCTCTCTAGAATGAGTATGATGTTCATACTGCCAGAGAGTTAGTGTGAGGATTAAATGGCGTAACATATATAAAATGATTAACACAGTGTCTAGCAAATGGTCAAGAACTCAATAAATCATTCCTAGTTATTTTGTAAGGAAATGAAATATACCTCAGCAGAATAATTAAACGACTTATTTCTCTAAAATGGAAACAGTCCCACACTCTGAATTGTGCATTACATTAAAAGCCAACTCATTCTCTTCCATCCTTCTCTTTCACCATTCAAGATTGCAGAATGCCTCCCATCATAGCCCATGGATCCCGTAAAGATGTGAGTCTATTTTTTTCCTCTACTACTGTGGTGCAGTATGAATGTGATGAAGGATATGTTCTGGTTGGAGAAGCTAAAATCACCTGCAAAAATTCACGCTGGTCGTCTCCAGCCCCTCAGTGTAAAGGTAACTGCAGTTTTACTGATGCCCCTTGCTAAGAAAGTAGAACCTCCATGAAAGTGCTGACAGCTGGGTCTCCTCCCTCCCAGCCAAAGGCAGCACTTAGAAATGTGTGCTTTGTTTATTTATTCATTTCATGTAGTTAATACATACATATGGTACAATATTTTAAAAGTCTGAACCATCACCCAGTTTAGCACTCTTGAAGTAACCACTTTTACAAATGTGTGTGTTTTGGGAGGTAATCTAGAGGGCCATTTTTTGCTTTGTTTTAATTTAAATATAATATACTACAGAACTGTGTACAAATCTTAGGTGTACAAGTCAACAACGATCACAAAGTGAAACCATCCATGAAATTATCACTCAGGTCAAGAAGTATTACCACTGCCAGAACTCCACAAGTGTTCCACGTATCCTCTGCCAGTCACTCCTGACTCTCCTCCTCGAAGGAGGTCACTAGTCTAACTCCATGGATTTAGTTTTGCCAACTTTTTAACTTTGTGTAAAGGAAATCATGCATGTACTCTTTTGCACCTGGCTTCTTTCCTCAACATTATGTTTTGGAAAATCATTTGTCTTCTTTTATGTAGAGATAGCTTATTTATTTTCATTGCTTTATAATATTCCTTTGGATGAATATACCATAGTTTACATATCTTATAGAAGTTTGAGCTTTTCATGTTTTAGGCTACTATGAATAACGTTCTTATGAACATTCTTTTGCATGTCTCTTGGTACAAATATGTAAACATTTCTGTAAGGAATAAGCTTAGGAGTAGAGTTGCTGTTCCATAGAGCATACACATGCTCATCTTTAGTAGATGATGCCAACTTTTGTTCAAAAGTGATGGTAACAATTTAGATTTGCACCAGTAATGTATGAATGTTCTAGTCTTGATAAACAGAAGTTCTAAATTTCAATTTAGTTCAATTTATCAACCTTTTCCTTCATTTTGGAGGCTTTTGTGTCCTATTGAAGAAATATTTGCCTACATTTCACAAAAATATTCTCCTATGTTATCTCTAAGAGCTTTATTATTTTCCCTTTCACATTGATATCTCCAATCTACTTGGAATTCTTATATGTTTATGGTGGATAGTAGGGGTCAAACTTTGTTTTTCCCCAACGGATATTCAATGAACCATGTACCACTTATTAAACGGACCATAGTTTCCACACTGCTGTGCAGTGCTACCCTCATCATAATTCAAGTGTTCGTGTACGTATGGTTCTGTTTCTGCACTTACAGATAAAAATTTTTAATTTGAGAGAATCAGTGAGGATTTAGAAAATTTTAGTGAATATCTGCTTAAGTTTGAATGAAGACTCTTATGGATAGATTCCAAACTCCTTGAAGCAACTGATACCTCTGTTGGAGCCTCAGACATGCCACCACCTTCTTATAATGAAGTTGACCTGGTAGATTTCTAGTTGACCACCAAGATTAGGTGTGCCTTTTTATCACACTGATAATAGCAACTCAAGGGGCTAATTTCCCACCATTAAGTCCATTTAACACAGGAAGGTAGTAAGGGTATGAGAGTAAAAATTACATACTTAGGATCGTGAAAATAATGAGGTTTTGAGATATAGTAGTTTCGAAAACTCAGATTCTAGGACCTGAATACCTAGGTTCATATCATAATCATGCCACCTGAAGGCTATGCAACCTTAGAAAAGTCATACAAATTATCCATACCTAATTTTTCTCTCTAGAAAAATGGACAGCATAATAGTGTTTTATTGTAGTATATACAATAACATTATTATTATTAATTTTATTGGTATAATCATACAATCAATGGACATAAAGAACAACACTCAGCATGCAGGTATAGTTTATTATCAGTGTTTCTTACCCCTTCAGTATTCTTCACTATTGTAAGATCTTATTCTGAGAATCACAGGATGATCAAAATTGTGTTTCCATTACAGCTCGGTGCCGGAAACCAGAGATAGAAAATGGAAATCTGTCTGTGGACAAGGATCAGTATGTGGAGCCTGAAAATGTCGCTGTCCAGTGTGACTCTGGTTATGTTGTGGTTGGTTCTCAAAGTATCACCTGCTCAGCGAAGGGCACCTGGTACCCAGAGGTGCCCAAGTGTGAGTGGGTAAGTGGCATGCATTTCAGGGTGTTCTATCACATTCTAAAAGTGGTAGCCTGCTCTAGAGCACTGTCAGCCAACATTGACGAGACCTGACTTTTGTCAGGACTCATTTCTGAGTTGTTTCAATCACTTTTGGAATCAGCAACTTTCCCCTCACAGCACTTTGTGAGCTTGTTAAGGCAAGTTCTTATTCTCTCACTTTATAGCAAGAAGGACCAAGCCACTGGGTAGGAGAGTTCCATAGATCCAGGTGACCTGGCCCCCAGCTCTGTATTTTCTACAATTAATGCTATGCTTTTGCATAGCCATCAGAATGATCCCTCCAATTGTCTCTGAAGAGGCCCCCTGGGGTCTCTGCAGCACTGTTCTCTCCCTGCTTTGACAGTTATTCATTGCTGCCTGAGAGCAGCATGGGTCTGGGCCCCAGGGTGAACACCTTGCTGAAACACGAAATATGTTTTGATTTCTTCCATCGGTCCTGAGGAGGGTCTTGATACTCCAATTTTGCTGTCAGGGAGGCATCCTGAAGGAATCTCATGCCTTCACAGTTTGGAGAGAAGCCTCTCAAAATCCATCTTTTTATCTCTTTTAGGAAGTCCCTCGGGGCTGTCAGCAAGTGCTAACAGGCAGTAAACTCATGCAGTGCCTCTCAAGGCCAGAGGATGTGAAAATGGCCCTGGAGTTCTATAAGCTATCTCTGGAGATTCAACAGATGGAGCAAGAGACTTGAAGAGGAACCCCAGTTAGAAATCAATACATCTATTTTTCTCTTCCTTCTTTTCCCCCAAAATAGCGAATTAGGTACATTTCTCTTATTAGCAACTTTACTGTTCCTTAAATACTATTATTTACTGAAAAAAATTATGTTTTAGGTGAATCTGTTGATATTCATAGTGCTACTGATAATGTGGAATTATTGATGAGTTACATCTTAGCTCAGCTTAAGCTTCTGCTTTCCAGGGTTTGGTGGAATGACAAATATAAATAACCACCAGTCAAAAATCCAGTGTCTTTGTTTCCACTTTGATTCCTGTGTAATGAAAACTTAGAGCCCTATATAAATCACTTCCTAATGTTTCTCTGATTAACTTTCTGTTTTACTGTATCGGAAGGTATATGTGGTCCTGGAAAATGCATAGTTGTGCCTTGTCTGCAGTGTCTTTGCCCTTTATTTTCACCTCCTTCAGTGCCCGGGTCAAACATCACATCTTCCTCCAAGTCTTCTCCTTTCTCTCTCTATTTGATCACCAGTGTTTCTCTAGAACAACTTCTCACTTCCTCTTTCTCTTTAAGGTACATTTGACTTTGCTTGACATCTCTTCCACCCAATAATAACCAGCCTGAAAGTCTTTGAAAGCCTGATCTGTGTATAACCCGGGTATTCCTCCCGAACATGCAAAGTCTTCCAATTCAATCTGATCACTCTTTTCTTTAATATTTCAATTGAAACGGCTTTAGTGTCTCTCTTAGATCAGATTCCTCAGAAGCAGACCCTGAGAAAAAGATCCACATGCAAGTATTTATTAAGGAAGTGTTCCAAGGAGAAATGGGAAAAGGAGTAGGGTGAGCATGACAGGACAGGGAAGGAACCTAGCGGGGCCATCAAGCAAAGTCCTACGGAGGGTGGCATAGCTTTGTCCTAAGAGGGAAGTCTGGATTATGAATTTGTTTAAATTTCGCCCCAATTCCAGGTAAAGGAACCGGTCTTTCCTTCTGCTGTACCAACAATTATTGGTGAGGGGCCACTCTGGGGGCACACGAGCCCTCAGGGCATCCAGTTATCTGTGTGTGAGGGCAAAGCTGTCTAGAAGCTGGAGGGGAGTCCTCCCAAGAGATTAGAAGATATGACCATGAGAAAACAAAGCACACATAAGCCTGCAGAGGGCTGCACAGAAACGGCAAAAGGATCTGAGGGGGCTGGCCAGAGCTCCTCAGGGCTTATCTGACGCAAGACTGGACTTTCACATTGAATGTTATGTAACTGTGATCTTAAAAGACCATTGCCTTTCCCTGCCACCAGGAACATCTTCTAGCTGACTTTCTCTGCAAGACACTACCAGCCTCTAGGCTTTTCTGGTCTGACACTTTCCCTTCTCAAATCTCCCCTTGTCACACTTCACCCATTCTTGCCCCTACTGCCCCTCAACCATTTCCCTTCACTTTATTAGGGAAAGCACTTTAGCTCCCTGTCTTTCTCTAGTCTCGGGGCTTTTATGTCCAAAAATTCATGAATGTACTTAGATAAATAAAGGGCCATCCATTCCAGGTGTGGGCACCAAGCTATAGAGAAGATTCAGGAGAATCTCTGAAATATGAGTCTTTCCGTATTTCCTTCCCTGTGGTCTCTATGGGGCACAGTGTGCAGACATTTTCGCACTTAAGTGAATCATGTCATGATCTTTTTATTTGTTAATTCTAAATTAATTACACATAATTATAATTATGGAAGTAATGTATGCATATGAAAACAAGAATTCAAACCTTACAAAGGGATTTATAAAAACTAAAAATAAAATTATCGTCTCTGCCTCAGTCCTACTCTAACTTGAGTTTTTCTGCTAATGACCTTAATCACTCTAAAGAGGATGCACACAATATATCATTTGACATTTTATTTCTAAACCATATGTTTTGATTTCTTGCTACAAATAATCAGTCTAACTCCTACTTTCCCCCTCCACTCTCCCTCAGTCAGTTTTATATTCTTTTATTAATTACCTATCTTTATGGCTTTAAATAATGTACTTAACTTCTTTTACTTACACAACTTTATTTTTAATAACTTACTATTTTATTAAAGTAATACAAGTAGATAATTAAAAAGTCATACAATCCCAAAAGATTTATAGTGAAAATTCTGGTATTCTGACCCACTCAATCCCACCCTTTGGTCTTATTCCCCCAAAATAACCACTTTCAACTCCTTTAGCTCTTTCTTATCAGTTTTATCTATATATTTCCAAATAATATTTTCATGCCATTTATGTTTATTTACTATTTTTAATTATATACTGACCTGCTTTAAGAGAGAATAAGAGTTTAGGTCCTTTGCAGCATCATGTTTCCTCACAGTGTTGTTATATCCTGCTCCTTGTTAAATTAGTATTCAACATTCACATTATTATGATATGCAAATCTTGATCTTTGCTAAGCCAAGGTAAGCCAAGCAGTATCTATGAACACGTTTCCTTATAAGACAACTCTTTAACTTTTATGGCATTAATAACTTCTCTTGTTTTTTGGTTTAGTTTTCTATGTTCCTCTTGCTGATTCTTGCTACATGCTCCAAAGATCTATCATAAACTAGCAATATATTTCCTAATGCTCAGACACGTCACATCCTGTTTCAACTCCACACACTTCCCCACCACCACTCCAACAGACTTCTTTCCCAGGCCCTCTGTTCACTGGTTCTGAAATGAACTGTTTACTTTTAAATCTTAGGTCTTCCCTTCGCTGTTCTTTTTATTACTTTGATTCCAAATCTTCATGAGTTTTGGTTTATTTCCTCATTTCTGCTGGAGCAGATCCTTCAGAAGGTGCCTAAGACAGGGTGCCTGGGAAGTAAATTTTTGAGCCTTTACATGTCTCAAAATATATTTTTTGGCTACCCTTACAGTTAATTGATAGACTGCTCATATGTAGAAGTCTGGACTCTCAAAATTTTGAAGCCATTCCTTCATTGCCATGTGCTTTCCAGTGCTGCTATGGAATAATGCACAATATTCCAATCATCGATACAAAATTATTGATCTGTTTTTTTCTCTCTTTCTCTCTGGGAGATTTTAGTATCTTGTCTTTATCCTTGCCGCCTTGCTGTAGGATGTTTTTCATGCATTGACCTGGGTACTTGCTGGGACTTTTTATCTGGAAATGCATGTGTTTCAGATCAGGGAAAATTTTTAGAATTTTTTTTTTGTTACTTTCTGTTTTTGTTTTGTTTTGTCATATTTGTTTTGTTTTCCCTAGGAACTCTCTTTAGTAAGATATTGTTTTAACCTCTCTTTTCTGTCCTACTTACCATATCTTGTTCTTTGTGTTTTGCTTTTTAGGAGATTTTCTTGACTTTGTATTTTAAGATTTTTATCGAAGTTTAAAATGCATTCATCATATTTTAATTTCCAATAGCTTGTTCTTGTTCTCTATATGTTCCTTTTAAGTAGTATCCTGTTCTTTCTTCATTGATGCAATATCATTTTTTCTGTCTCTGAAAATATTAATTATAGGGTGGGGTTTGGGAAACATTCCTTGGTCTCTGCTCATATGAAGGAATGGGACCCTAAAATATTGATTGACATATCTATACGTATGAGCAAGGTTTCTCTAATGGTGAACTTCTTTGTGGAATGATGGGGATCAACACAGTTAACTGTTTTTATGTTTGTTTTATTTTTAAATGGGACATATATCTCCAAGTCTTTTCTCTGAGGGTGCTCGATGCCTCCTGAGAAGATTTCTGGAATCCCCTCCCTATTGATCTATCAACCTTAGTATTTATCTTGAGTTTCTACTACTTATATGGACTATGTAAAATGAATAAATGAGTGCTTCTAAGTTTATGTTCTACTTCACTGCCCTTTCCAGCTGTCAACCTCTATCTACATACTATTATTTTTATATTACATCATTTATAGTACTTTGATTCTATTCAGTATCTTTGACCACTACCCACTGAAGGAAGAACTAACCTTTGCTGTATACTACGCTTACCATTTCATTTGTGGGCTTGGTTCACAATGTGTTCAATAATCATTCATAAAAGGAATTTGATGTTCCATGAGCTAAAACTTTGTACGAAAGATCAATTTTTAAAACTCTCTGCTGAATGTAATTCCTTCTATGATGCCACAAACCAAAAACAAGTGATCTGTTCCTTTTCTGCATTTAATGGAGATCCCAGGGCCATGAGAAAGGCTAGGAATAGCCAAGATAATCTTGAAACAGAACAAAGCTGGAGGACTAATCCTCCTAGGTTTCAAGACTGATTACAAATCTATATTAATTAAGACAGTGTGGTATTGGTATAATTAGTATGAAGCTGACTATGCAGCTGAATATAGAATCCAGAATATATATAATTTATATTTAGCTTAATATATTTATCTTAATTGTGACAAATTTGACTCTTCAATGTAAAGAAAGGATATTTTTTGCGATATATATATGCCCCAGGTCAATCATAGAGCTACATGGAAAAATTATATCTTGACCCTTAATTTACATCTACCCAAAAGAAATCCAAAGTGGATTATAGACCTATATGTGAAAGACAAAAAAAATAAATAACACACATAGGGGAATATGTTCATGATCTTGAAGTAGGCAAATATTTCTTATATACAACAACATAAAAAGCATTGTGAAGAAACTTATAAATTGTTTAATATTAAAATAAGGACTCTGTTCATTTAAAGACATCATTAAGATTATACATTGAAGATTTACAAATGGTCAATAAGCACATGAAAAGATTCTCAACATCATTAGTCATTAGGGTAGCACAAATCAAAACCACAATGGCATACCACTTCCCACACACTAGGATGACTATATATTTTTTAAAAAATTGAAAATAACCAATGTTGGGGAGGATGTGGAAAAATTGGAACATTCATACATTGCTGGTAGGAATGCAAAATGCTGTAGCTGCTGTGAAAAATTAGAGTTACCATATGATACAGCAGTTCACTCCTAGCTGTACACCTGAGAGAATTGAAAACACACCTTCATACAAACACATGCATGTGAATGTTCACAGTGGCATTATTCATAATAGCCAAAAAGTAGAAACAACCCAATGATCAATGGATAAACAAAATGTGGTGTATCCATACAATGGAATATTATTCAGCCATAAAAAGGGATGAAGTACTGATACATGCTACAACATGAATGAACCTAGAAAACATTGTGCTAAGTGACAGAAGCCAGAGACAAAAGACCACATACTATAGGATCTAATTTATATGAAATGTCCAGAATAGGCAAATCTATAGAGACGGAAAATAAATTAGCAGTTTCCAGGGAATAGAGGGAGAGAAGGAATGAAGAGTGACTGCTAAAGGGTATAGGGTTTCTTTTGGGGATGACAAAAAGGTTCTGGAATTAGATAGTGGTGATGATTGCACAACTTTATGAATTGTACACTGTAAAATGGTGAACTCTGTGGTACATCAATTATCTCTCAAAAAAAAGTCACTGAATTAGGCTGAATTTTGTCCCCCACAAATTTCTATGTTCAAGTAACTATATTTGGAGATAAGGTCTTTAAAAAGGTGATTAAGTTAAAAGGAGGCCTTTAGGGTGAGCCCTAATCCAATTTGACGGGTGTCCTTATAGGAAGAGGAAATTTGGACACAAAGAGAGAGCAGTATCAGACACATGCGTGTGCAGAGGGATGGCCATGCAAAGACACAGTGAGAAGAGAGCCATCTGAAAGCCAAGGAGAGACCTGGGATGGATTCTCCCTCCCAGCCCTCATAAGAAACTAAACCTGCTGACACTTTGATCTCAGACTTCCAGTCCCCAAAACTGTGAAAAAATAAATCTCTGTTGTTTAAGCTACCCAATCTGTGATATTTTGTTATGGCAGCCTTACTACACTAATATAGACACCATTAAGGGAGTGAAATGGCAAGCTGAGGAGTGATATTTGCAATATCTATGTAAGGACTCATATCTAAAATACATAAAGAACTCTTACAAATAAATAAGAAAAATATAATCAACCCACCAAACAAATGGACAAAAGACCTGAAGAGCCTTCACAAAAAAAGGATATCCAACTGGCCTATAGACATATGAAAAGATGATCAACTTCATTAGTCATCAGGGAAATTAAAATTAAAACCACAGTGCATGGTTGGACCACAACATGGATGGACCCTGAAGGCATTATGTTAAGTGCAATGAATCAGACAGAGAAAGATAAACACGATATGATCTCTCTTACATGGGGAATCTAAAAATACATGTGTGTGTATATATATATATATATAAAACTAAGCTCATAGATACAGAGAACAGATTAGTGGTTGCCAGAGGGAGAGGGTGGGAAAGGTGTTTTTGCTTTTCTTGTAGTTTAAATAAATTGAATAAATTAAAAATAAATAAAATAAAATAAAACAATTTTTAAAATTCCTTTAATATGAAAGTGTATGCTATATTTCATCTAAATTGATGAAATGTTTTCCTTATAAATATGTATGCGTACAGCAAAAGAATAATATTTCAGTGTACTATATTGCACAAAAATTCCAGAAGACAAGTTAGCTCTTTCTAGAAATGCATTTGCCCATTCAACTATGAATTTTAAGTATAACAGAACGTTGCGGAAGTGAAGCAGCAGCAGCTGAATTTTGTTTCTGAGAGGGGAAAGTTGGAAAGAAAAACTTGATCGGATATTTTAAGTGGTTGTTGATTTTCCTGAAAGTTAAAGTGGGTCAAGGAAACACACAGACCGTTCACAAATACACAAGGGATCAGGCTGTCTCTTTCATAAGAAATTTCAAGTATAGATATAGTCCTTATGTACTGAGAAGGTAAATTGGTCTTGTACTAGCAGCAATAAAAGAGGAACTATAATAGAAACAAACAGTGCAATTTCACTACATACCCAGAAGAACTGCTAAAATGATAAAATACCGAGTGTTAGTAAGAAGGTATTGCAACCGTAACTCTGCAAAACTGCTGGTGAAAGTGTCCATTCATCCAACTGCCTTGGAAAATTCTTTGGCAGTAACTACTAAGGCTGAGCGTATGCATACTCTATGATCTAACCATTCCACCCCAAGGTGTTACCCCTCGGAAATGTATCCATCTGTTCAACAATAGACATGTGTTAGAATGTTTGTAGCAGCCCTATCTGCATTAGCTCAAAACTGGAAACTGCCAAAATGCTCATATGCAGTAGGGGGGATAAATTAACTGTGGTATATCACACGATGAAATATACCACAACAATGGTATGAATGTTTGTATGGATAATGCAAAACATAAAATGTTTAGTGAAAGATGCCAGACACAGAATAGTACGTACAGCTTTATTTCATTTATGTAACGTACAAAAACAGGCTAAAGGAATCCATAGTGTTCAAAGTCAGAAGAGCAACCTCTTTGGGGAAGGGGGCATGAGGAGGGCTATGCAGGTTCTGGTAATATTTTGTTTCTTCATCTGGGTGATGTTACATGGGTGTGATTCAGTGTGTGAAAAGTCAACTAGCTCTATATTTAAGATTCTTCACTTTTTTGGATGTATAATATATTTCAATAAAAACTAAATAAAGGGCTGGCCCGGTGGCGCAGCAGTTAAAGTTTGCATGTTCAACTTCGGTAGCCTGGGATTCGCCGGTTCAGATCCCAGGTGCGGACATGGTACCACTTGGCACGCCATGCTGTTTTAGGCGTCCCACATATAAAGTAGAAGAAGATGGACATGGATGTGAGCTCAGGGCCCATCTTCCTCAGCAAAAAGAGGAGGATTGGCAGCAGATGTTAGCTCAAGGCTAATCTTCCTCAAAAAAAAAAAAAAAGAAAGAAAGAAAAACTAAATAAATTGGAAAGAGAGTGGCTCTTCCATACCCTAGTGATCCGGAGGTTAACGGCAGATTTTCCCAGTTACTTGGAATATTCTTACCAATAATCAGATCAGGAGAAATTTCTGTTTTTCTCACAATAGAATTCACCTTTTCAACGTTTTTATTGGCTGCCACTTTTCACCCTTTTACAGCTACACCTGATATCCCCGAGGTTACTATGTTATCAGTTTTGTGGGATGCTGTGAATAAGTCCCAGCATCCGGAAGTTTCATCTGTGCTGTTTTGGCTCCCTCTACTGGCTCATGATTTTCACCAGTGCGCTAAAAAATAGCCAGGGTATTAGATTTTGTCCCTGTTGTTCTCCAGATTGTTCCACTAGACCAAATCCTGGGGAGTTAAGGGTGCGGCTTTTATGGCCCGCTGGTAGGTTCTACCTCCCATTATATATCTCAGGGCTTTAGGTATCTCAAACTATGGACGGTAAGAAAGCCTGGACTTCACAAACATCATACCTCTCCCCTTCATTATCCCAACTTTTTCCTCACAGAGATATAGACATAACGGGTATGAGACTTTGCATCAACCCCACTGTTATCACTCATCTACTCAACAATAGTATTTACAGTATAGATAAATGTCAAGAGGAAGCTCAGATTGATGAGAAGATCAAATGCTTGGGTAAATCAAATCATTTGCTTATGTAAAAGATACAGAAATACTACAGGAAGTCATCAAGGTCTGGACACAGGGCAGAGAGATCAGTCACATTTTCCAGATTAGGTAGAAGTCAAGTGTCCAAACTTGCCTTATACCATTGGAGAAGTTCTACGCACTGGCTACTTTTGATATATACTGAGCCTGCATTTGGGCCAGGTGTACCTCATCAATAGACAAAATGGCTACAGGTATAAAGACTCATCCTGCCTAGCTAACACAGCCAACCCCTAATTCATTCCTGAGACGGAACAAGGGTTAATTACTCAGACATCTCTTGAAATCAAACTAATAGGTCATTAAGGCCTATTCTACAATTACTCTCTCCACCTGAGTCATTGCATTTCTCTTAAACAGTATCATTCTCTCTGAGACTGAGGATCACAGTTTTCTTCACCTCTTCCTTTTCCCTTGCACTCTCCATCTAATCAATCATGTAATTCAGTTGCTTCTAAATTTGAAAAGTTTTCGAGAGAATGGAAAAAATATTTGTTTGAATTATGAGAATTTGTCTATAATATGGATCTATCTTTTATTTGTTACTCCAATTCCAACAGTTCTTTGATCTCAAATGGATCTCCAGTTTTTTACTGTTTTACTTACCGTCATTCTCCGCCTCCTTTTTGACTTAGCAAGGTCGGAAGTCTTTTCAAACAAGTATGTTCAGGAAAGAGTAAAGAGGGGCCAGCCTGGTGGTGTAGTGGTTGGGTTCACATGCTCTGCTTCGGTGGCCAGGGATTTGTGGGTTCAGATCCTGGGCGTGGACCCACACATTGCTCGTCAAGCCAGGCTTGGCTGAGTGCCACATACAAAATAAAGGAAGATTGGCACAGATGTTACGTGGTCATTCCTCTGCTCAAAGTCTTCATTAGTTTCCCCTCACAGACTAAATTCCAAAGTCCTTATCAGGGCCTGCAAAGCCCTACGTGATCTAATCTCTGCTTATCACTCCAACATCATCTACCATTCTTGGCACTGCTCACACAGTGCTAGCCATGCTGGGCTTATGTGTTTTTTTCTTCTATGCTCACTCTCTTTCAGCACTTGAAAGATCTTGCTATATTGTCTTCTGATTTATGTTATTTCTCATGAGAAGTTAGCAGTCATTCAAAGTATTCTCTGTATGCAAACAATGTTCTTCTCTAGATGCTTTCAAGATTTTCTTTTTATCTTTGGTTTTCAGTGGTTTAAATATCATGTGCCTAGGAATGATTTTCTTCATATTCATCCTGCTTCAGTCTCACCAAATATCTTGAATCTGGAAATGCACCTCTTTCCTCAAATTTGAGAAATTTTTGATCATTGTTTTTTCAAGCAATTTTTCCAACCCATTTTTCTTTTCTATCTTTATGGGACTCCAATTACATGTATATTTAAATCTTTTGATATTATTCCATAAGGCCCTGAGGTTCTGTTTTTTATACAAATATTTTTTTCTCTCTCTTCTTAAGATTGGATAATTTCTATTAATTTATCCTCAAGTTTATTGACTCTTTCCTTTGTCGTTTCCATTCTGCTGTTAAGTTTCTCCAGTGATATTTTTATTTCAGAGACTGTATGTTTGAGTTTTAGAATTTCCTTTTGGTGTTTTTTTTTTTTATAGTTCTTATTTTTCTACTGAACTTTCTTATATTTCCATTCATTAATAAGCGTATATTCCTCTGAATCACTGAGCATAGTTATAATAGCTGTTTTAAAATCCCTGTCTGCGAATTCCTACGTTTGGATCATCTTGAGGATAATCTGTTGATTTTCTTTCTCCTTAAGAATGGTTCGGGTGTTATAGTTTCTTCATATGTCGAGTAATTTTGGATTATATCCTGGATATTTTGAGTGGGTTCTGTTGTATTCCGTCAAAACAGAAGGTTTTTGTTTGTTTGTTTAAGCATGCAATAAACTTAGACTCAAACTGAAAATTCTGTCTTAGCTCAAATCTGAGTTCAGTTCTTTTATCCTTAGCTGGGCTGCTTTTAGTCTGTCCCACAAATGAGTGATTCTGAGATGAGCCACAGATCTGGGCAGAGTTTATACATAACATGGGCTCCCTTTCTCTCTGGCTCTTCAATTTCCAGGTACTCCTTCATCTTCCGGTCACTGTTGTTGCCCCAAACTCCATTTCTATTGCTTCAGGCCAGAAAGACTGCTGGTTTTCTACTAAAGTTTTAGTCATCCCACACCACGCCAACTATTAATTTTCTCTCAGATTAACAGTCATAACAAATGAGAAATTTACTCATTGGTGTTCCTTTCTTCCAAGAGTTATTGCTATTCTAGAACGTATCTGTTTTGGTTCACTCTCTGTCAGGTAGACCTCCCTATATCTTGTCCAGAGTTTATAATTATTATATGTGGGAAGATAGGACCATAGAAACTTACACAGCTATACTGAAAACAGAACTCTCCATACTCTTACTCATGTTCAGTCTTTTTTTAAATTATTTTTTAAAGATTGGCACCTGAGCTAACAACTGTTGCCAACCCTATTTTTTAAAATTCTTCTCCCCAAAGCGGCCCCTGACCCCCCCAGTACATAGTTGTATATTCTAGTTGTGAGTGCCTCTGGTTGTGCCATGTGGGACGCCGCCTCAGCATGGCCTGATGAGTGATGCCATGTCCATGCCCACGATCCGAACCGGTGAAACCCTGGGCCACTGAAGCAGAGTGCGCGAACTTAACCACTCAGCCATGGGGCCGGCCCCACTGTTCAGTCTTCTAAGCCTGCAGGACATGTTCTCTCTTCAGGGAAAGTTTCTCCCGGATATTTGCATGGTTTACTCCCATACTTAATTCAAATCTTTGCTCAAATGTCAATCATTCAGAAAGGACTTCCTTGACCCTATTACTTAATAGGGCCTACCCCAGCTCACACATTACTGTCTACCACTTTGCTCTGCATTATTTTATTTTCATAGTACTTCTATTTCTGACCTTATGCATCAATTTATATTTTTTTGCTTGTATGTTTCTTCCTCACTAGACTATAAGCTTTATGCGTATAGGAAATTTTGTCTGCTTTGGGAAGTGCTGCATCCTCAGCACCTAGAATAGTGCTTGGCTCATAGTAGGGGCTCAATAAATACTTGTTGAATTGGGAGCTCACGCTAGATGGTTAAAATACATCTACATACAAATATGTTCAACTGATCTTTAATGAAAGAAAAAGCAAATCACTGGAGAAAGGGTAACCTTTTTGACAAATAGTGCTGGAACAACTGGACATCTACAGGCAAAAAAATGAATCTTGATCTAAACCTCACATCTCATATAAAAATTAACTCAAAATGAATCCTGGACTTAAATGCAAAACATAAAATCAAAACACTTCTAGAAAGAAGCACAGGAGAAACTTTATGGGACCTAAGACTTAGATGTAAAGTGTAAAACTATAATACTTTTAGAAACAAAACATAGGAGAAAACCTTGGGACATAGCCCTAGGTGAAGGGTTTTAGACTTGACACCAAAAACACAATTCATAAAAAATCGATAAGTTGAACCTCATTAAAGCTAAAAATTTTTCTCTGCAAAATTCCCCATGAAGAGGATAAAAGATAAGCTATGGTCTGGGAGAAAATATTTTCAAACCGTACATCAAACAAAATACTAATATCTAGAATAAAGAACTCTCCAAAATCAACAGTAACAAAACAATCCAGTTAGAAAATGGGCAAAAATCATGAACAGATATTTTACTGAAGAGAATATACAAATGGTAAATAAGCACATGACAAGATGTTGAACATCATTAACCATTAAGGAAATGCAAATTCAAACTGTGAGATATCACTACACACCTATTAGAATGGCTAAAATAAAAACATAGTGACATCATCAAATGCTGGTAAGGATGTGGAGAAACTGAGTTATTTATACATGCTAGTACTAATGTAAAATGGTACAGCCTGTCTGGAAATCATTTGGTGGTTTCTTAAAAATGTAAATATGCAACTGTCACATGACCTACCAATTGCATTCCTGTTGCTTATCCCAGAGGCATGAAAACTTGTATTCACACAAAAACCTGTACATGAATGTTCATATCACTTTTATTCATACTACTTAAAAATGATAAATAGTCCAGATTTCCCTCAATAGGTGAATGGTTAAACTCACTGTGGTACGTACATACCGTGGAATACTATTCAGCAATTAAAAGGCCTAGACTGTTGACATGTACAAAAACTTGAATGGATATGGAAGCAATTATGCTGAGTGAAAAAAAATCTAATCCCAAAGCTTACATACTGTATAATTCTATGTATAGAACACTTTTGAAGTGACAAAATTTTAGAAATGGAAACCACATTAGTGGTTGCCAGGGGTTAGGGATGGGGAGATGGGTAGGACGTAGGTGGGAGTGGTTATAAAAAGGTGACACAAGGGATCCTTGTGGAAATGGAACCATTCTGTATCTTGACTGTGGTGGTGGATACACAAAACTACACATGTGATAAAACTATACAGAACTGAGTGCACTCACAAGTGTACACACCAGTATAAAAATTTGAATAAGATCAGTGGATTCTGTCAATGTCAGTATTCATTTATTCAGTAAGCTCTTGATTATGTCCTTTCACTATTTGGAAGAAAGAGCCTTCTGCTTTCTAGATCTTAACCTCATTTTAATACCTTTTTTGTCTCTATCTAGTTATCTATTTTTTGACAGTTATATACATTATTTTAAAAGTACTGGGTTAGAGTGGAAAGCACATGTATGATTCAGATCCTGGCTCAGCCACTTATTGTTTGTAAATTTTTTGGCAAGTGTTACTTAATCTTTTTTGAGAAGAAGATTAAAAACATCATAGGATTGTTGTAAGATTAAATGGAATCATTTATGAAAAGTTCTTGAAACATGGTAGGTGCTTAATAGAAGGAATAATTCAAAATTGTCTTCTAGTGAACGTTTTAAATTGCTCCCTTTTTTCTAACTAATATTCAGTGTTGTCTTGGATTCTCTTTCTAAAGTAAAGCAGATTCATGGTGGATTCATTTGCTTCCTCTTCTCTCCAGAAAGGTTAAAATATAATTGTTCCACCACAAATATTACATCATAATTTACTTGGTTATCTCTGGTAAGAGCTAAGCACTTTTGATTTTGAATTCATATTAGTCTTCGCAGGCGAACTTGGTAAGAAGGTCATTTTCAGGCATTTCCCAGAACTCGTTGTCTTCTTTTAATAAACATCAGCATATCTTCAAGTATTACTTCCCGTGAAAGATAAATTACGCACGTGAACAGTTATCTTTTGCTGCTTTTGTCAGAGATGTGACACGGGACTGGGTGTATCTTTTGGCTGATCAAACGCATTCCAAATATTCTCAAGGTCTTATGGAACCTTCCTCTCCTCCTAATCCACCACTCCCAACCACTCTAATGGCTGCTGCATGCTTTTTCAGTGCTTCAAGCACCACTGTTCCCTCTTCCAGCAGACTAGAAGAGCATCAAAGAGTGATTCATTAGGTATCCTAGGTAAATCAGTAATAACAAAAAGGAATGTCCACTGAAATATTGTCTGAGTAATTTTTCTTGAGTCTTTTCATACTTCCCCCTCTCCACTAGGCTTTAGAACTTCTGGAAGGAAATTTAACTTTCTCCATGCATTTTTGTTTTGTTCATTTTTTAATTTCATTCTGCTGTTGGCAGTCCAAACTCATAACTGAAGTCACAACTTTTCCTAATTAGGTAGCTCTTCTCAGTAATGGCTTTCCTTCACCCCAGTCCAGATTCCACTGGATCTAACACTTGGCTTTATCGTGTTCAAGATCTGCTTTGAGTGTTGCTGAGCCTGCCCGCTCTGAACCAAAGTGCTTTTTTCCCCCATCTTTTGTTTGCCTTGTTACTCAGAAACGAATTATTTACATTTCTAGATAGGAATTTCCCACTTCTACTGTGCAAAGAAAGATTAGGGTTACACTTCTAAGTATCCTCGGAGTTCCACAGCCTACTTGCCCCTGGCTTTGGACCTTCATTCTAGAACTGAGGTTTCAAGTGCCTTTTGACTCAACTGAGTCTGAGCCCTAATTCTGCCCTCTTCTGCTCAGCTTCTTCCTAACTCAGAGCTCAGTCTCCACCTGACTTTCCCCCAGAGTTTTGCTATTACATGGCTGAACTCCAGTTTGGCAGGTGCTGCTGCTGGTTCACTCTCCGGTTTCCAGATATTTCCAGGTAAAATCTGAGAGCTTTGAGCTTCTGTTGGTGCACATCCAACAAGTATCACGAGGGCTGCGTCAGAGAGAAAGTCTCCAGCTCTGTTCCTTCTTGGGGCTCTGACCATGCTCCTATGCCTAGACAGCTGACACAGTGAGAAAGGTAATTACTGGTGCTCGGGGCCCCAGGAAAAGCAAGAGTCAAGGGCAAAATTAATGAGGAGAAGGAAGTTTAGACGAATCAATTTCAAATGCATTCATTCTGTATTAGGAATTTTAAGAATATGGTCAAATTGGAGTAATTTACACCAATTTGTGGGAGGTATAATAACTTGTTTTACTAACATTAATTTGTATTAACAATTAACAAATTGCTTTATCCGTGATATAACAAATTATTTATTAATTTCCATTTTATTAATGGAAAGATTGAGCTCCAAAATATTTTCAACAAGTTTTAATACTTTTAGGTACATACTATTACCATTACTAGAGGAAAATAAATAGATTTGTATAAATTCCTGGGGATCTGTGCTGGTAAACAAATAGGGATGAATTGCAAATAACTTCACTTTCTTATATACAAATATAAACATAAATTCACAAATGCTTAAAGTTCACATATTTTTAAAATGTTTATCTCTAGCTATATTTTTGTTTCTAATCATTGTCATATTTTTGCCATCTATAAAGCAAAAAATGAGATTATAATTGTTATCCCAAATTCTGAGAAAATTGAGTCTAAATTCATGGGTTATGTGTATAAAAGTTCTTGGTAAAGGTGATTTTTTATGTGACATGATTTCTTTTTTTTCCATTGGATAATTTAAAGCATATAAAAATTCTGTGTACTCATCATCCAGCTTCAACAATTATCAACTCATAGCCAATCTTGGTTTAGCCAGACCCACACCCGCTTTGCCCACTCTTAGTTATTTGGAAGGCAATCTCAGATACATTACTTCATTTCTAAATATTTCAGTACGTATCTCTTAAAGAAAGCATTCTTTTTAAAAAACATAACCACAAACCATTATCATATCTAAAATTCAATAACAATTCTGTAATATCAAATATCTAGTTGGTGTTCAAATTTTCCTGATTGTCTCATAAATGTTTTTGTAATGGTTTATTTGTTCAAATTAGAATTCAAATAAGTTCTGCACATTGCAATTAGTTGATACATCTCTTCTCTCTTAATTTATAGATCTCTCCCTTTTTCTTATATGATTTTTTTATCTAATTTCTAACCTGAATTTTAAAATATATATTCAGAAATTCCCAGATGATCTCTTATAATAGCATTAAAATATAAGCTTCTGGATATTGAGGGAAGATGTACTGATTCCTTTCTATAGCTCTAAAGAAACTTAAGTCCAACTATATATTTTTAGACTTATTAAAATGCCTTAATACCACAGTGACATTGGGGCAGTCTTTTCTAAGGTAGATATGGAGGCTTCTTTCTTTTGAAAGTTTCTTCTACAGCAGAAAGATGAAAACAATTGAGAAAAGCCTGAAAGTTAGACAAAAAGAGTCAATGTAGGATTACAAACTTCTTCAGTGTTTGTCTGGGAATTGGACCTGATGATTTTTGACCATATTTAGTAAGAAGTCACATTTTCTTTCTTCTGTGTGTGTTTGGGGAGGAGGGGGGATCTATTTATTCTATCAATCCTCCATGCTTGTCTTTGAATTTCTTCTTCCTTGTTGACTAAATCAATGAAAGAAGGCCATATACTATTGGCCAACAGGTTTTGTGAGTTATTCAATTTTTTTTCCATAAACTCCTTCTTTTTCATTCCCTCAAAAATTCCCCAGTTGTTTATAGAATTCTGTCTTTAACTCAGTCTGTTGTTCAAAACCTGCCGTACTCTGATCCCAACTTATCTTTGTATTCTTCTCTCTCATTTCTTCCCCAGATGATTCTCTAGTCAAATTAGTCTGCTAACCGTGAATATTCCATGCATTTACCACTTCCCACCCTTGTTAGTATAATTCTCCCCAAATATAGAATGCCTTCCACCAACATAGCTACCTATCCAATTCCAATTCCTGCCTCTAGGAGGAATTTTCTTGTCATATCTAATTCATGGTATTCTTTCTCCTCCTATAGCATGTATTTTCTGCTTTCTTTTGACATTTGCCACTTAACTACTCATGTTATGCCTTAGCATCCCAACAGGATGCAAGTATGCCCCTTAATATTCTCCATGGAGTTTAGTGCAACAATCTTATGTCCACTGTGTTAACAAAAATTCATTTAGTATGAGGCTCTGGAAAGGTCATATTTGAACTCTAGGCTTTCTGTATAGGTAACAATATCACCTTCACACAAGTATGTATTTTGGAACTACTCTTTTCAGAGGAACATGCTGAGTGCCTGTGGCATGGAGAGAGGTATAAAATGTACTCCCTCCTCTCAAGGTGCAAAAGTTAGAATAAAGATCTGTCCATCTATGTATCTACCCATCAACATAGATCCACACACACATCATAATACAACTGCCAAATCAGTAAGACAGAATAGAGCATCATTAAGAGCTCAGATTCAGGGGGAAACAAACTTCAGTTGTACTCCATTCATTGAATGAGCTTGTGTGATTAATTTACTTAGTCTTTTATTTACAATTTATTTCTTCTGTTCGTCTGTTTCTTCATCTGTAAATGATGATGATAATGACACAAATAATAAAGTTGTTCTGAGAATTAAATGGAATATCGTATTGTGAATTGCTTAACACAATGGTACAGAGATACTCCTGCTTTTACTAACAAGTGCTATACTATATAGTTCGGAGAAACCAAAGACTTTTGTGTGCCAGAGGCAGTCAGGGAAGTTCACAGGTGCGATATTGTAAGTTATAAGAAAAATATATATTTCTCATGTTTATTTGGTCTTTGTCCACAATTCCTGGCTCACAGTTCCCCAAACCCTGAGAATTTCCTAGGTGATGAGAACAACAAAGCTGTCTTTTGTGATGTTAATGAGGTGACTTTGGACCCAACCTAAGGATGGGGGCTGTTGCCAGGGGAGCCAACTACATGATTAAAGGGCTGGAACTTTCAGTCCCACCCCCCTGACCTCCAGGAAGGAGAGAGGAGCTGGAAATTGAATCAGTCACCAACGGCCAATGATTTAATCAATCATGCCTTTGTCATGAAGCCACCATAAAAAACCAAAAGGTTCCAAAAGCTTCTGGGTTGGTGAACTTTCAGAGATGCTGGGAGAGTGGCAGGCCAGGAGAGGGCATGGAAGCTCTATATCCCTTCCCACATACTTTCCCCTATGTATCTCTTTCATCTGGCTGTTGCTGTGTTATATCCTTTTACAATAAACCAGTGATCTAGTAGGTAAAAATGTTCCTGTGAGTTCTGTAAGCCACTCTAGCAAATTAATTGAACTGGAAGAGGGGGTCGTGGGAACCTCTGATTTATAGCCATAGGTCAGAAGAACAGGTAATAGCCTGGACTTGTGATTGGTGTATGAAGTTGGGAGAGGATGCAGTCTGGTAGGACTGAACACTTAACTTGTGGGATCTGACGCTATCTCTGGGTATCTAGTGTTAGAATTGACTTGGATGGTAGGATACCCAGCTGGTGTCTGGAGAATTGCTTGGTTCAACAGACACCACACACACACACATTGAAATTGGGTCCAGGAACACTAAAAAGACCAGGGAAGGTGGGAATTGAACTAGATGAATGTAGGGGAGGATCAGGGAATGGTAGGGAGAAAGGATTGCATAAGTAAAGATACAAATGTGGGAACACAAGGCATGATGGGAGAATGCTCTCTGAGCATGAATTTTCAATGAGAAAAGCCAGGAGAAAGTTTTTCGAAATACCCCGGGGTTGCTATATGATTATAATCTTTTATTTATAGAAAATAAAATTATGAAGCCTCTTTCATTCCCAATAAGACATCTTTCCTAAAGTCTCTTTCTTTAAAATTATCTGTATTTACCAATGTATTACAATTTTTTATTAAATTCCCTAAACAAAAACTTATGAAATTGGATACAATGTCTTTTCATATGGGCTAATTCTTATTTCATTATTCAAGTAAATAAAAAAAGTTTTTGCCTAAGATTCTTTTCTATAAAAGATTCAAAAACACAGAGTATTCTTGGGGTGGATGGGTAGGAAGGTGCTTGGGGGTTGTGGATTTGCACAGTCCTTACAAGTTTTCACAGAGCAATGTCTCTTTCACAAATATTCTTGAATAACTGCAGTTAAAAAAAGGAAAAAACTTTGTTGCTGACTCTAAGTTGTATTATCTAAAGATCCTTCTTTGTCCCAAATTAGCCCGTTCTCCCAGCTGAGGCAGCATGTTGTCAAGAGCATGAACTTTGTGGAACAAAACTGCACTGACGCTCCTCCCTAGTTGTGCAACTTGGGCAAGCTACTTCATCTTTCTGTTTCCTCGTTTGCAAAATAGCCACAATAATAGTGCCTACCTCATAGAGATGTTTGGGAGGACTGAATGAGTTAATATTTGTTAAATGCTTAAAATATTGCCTGACAGACTATAATAAACACTTACACGCTTTGTTAAATATTTAAATTTATTGAAAACAATAGTTCTATGCAAGGTGATGAGTCAATTCCCTTTCCCCCACATACCCACTTTCCTTAATTCCCAGACACTTGGTAATATGGGGGCACACCCTTCCTCTGTGAATTATTCTAAGTTGTCTTATGGGCAGTGAAATTGATTGAGAAGGATAAATCCCTTAGTTGTGTGCTTTTTTCTCTAATGAGTCAGAAAAACCTCACTCTCTTCCTCTCTCTCTCTCTTTCACCATTCGAGCTTGCAGGCCTCCACCCAGAATTAAACATGGACACTCTAAAGACATTAGTAAATTAGTATCGGTCACTACTGTGGTGGAGTATGAATGCAAGGAAGGATATGCTCTGGTTGGAGAAGCTAAAATCTCCTGCATGTTTTCAAGATGGTCATCTCCAGCTCCTCAATGTAAAAGTTATCCCAGCTCCCTGGGTTAGAATAGTGCTAAGCAGATAGAACCACTGTGGAGTGGTTTAGAAGTGACTCTGAGAGAAAGAGTCCTCCCAGCCAGAGGCAGAGCTGCCATAGGCATGGACTTGAGTGCTGAATGAGGTCCATCATGGTTTAATTCCAAGTGTCCAAGAAATAACACCCTCAGGTTCTTGTGCAGGCCAGAACCTTTCATGAGAGAGTTGACCTATGGAGTTGACCTCCCTGTTGGTTAAGCAGCTATTATGGCAGAATAAGTAAAGTGTTCCTAAGCAGGTTATTTACATCATTTTACTCGTAACAATTCCAGGAACTATGTTGCTGTTTTATTTTACACAGAGGAAAACTGAGGCAGGAAGAGAGGTCCTATAGTGCAGAAGTAAAGAGCTCAGAATCTAGAATAGATACTCCTGGGCTCACACTCTGGCTCTGCCACTTAAAAGTTGCTGTGTCACTTGGGGCAAGGAATTTAACTTCTTGGTGCCTCAGTTTTCTTGTCTCTACAATGGAGATGATCACAGTGCCTCTCTCACAGAGCTGCTGAAGCCTTGCACGAAATAATGCAAGTAACGTGCTCAGTACATAGACTGATATACTACGAGTGCTCAGTAAATATTAGCCAGTGATGGTGTTGGTAGAGGTGGTAGTGGTGGTAGTAGTGGTGGCGGATCAGTAGTGTGGAAAGAAAAGGTAGAATTCAGCAGTGTTTCTTATCTCTTTTATTATGATGTTATCGTGCTAAAATGTGTTTCCTCTGAGATATGTTAAGAAAATGTGTTTTGATTACAGCTCTGTGCCTAAAACCAGAAATAACAAATGGAAAGCTGTCTGTGGAGAAGGATCAGTATGTCAACCCTGAAACTGTCACCACCCAGTGTGACCTGTGTTATAGGATGATTGGCTCCCAGAGTATCTCTTGCTCAGGGAAAAAGTCTTGGAATCCAGATGTGCCCAAGTGCAAGAGGGTAAATAATACTCATTCAATGAATTTTATGTCATATGATATCTTAAAATAAATTACATGAAAATAGGATGGTTCATAAAATAGGAAAAGTGATAATATACCCTAAAGGACTACCTCAGTTGTTGGGGTTAATTTATAAGGTGTCTACTGTTTCTTCCCACCTTGAAGCATTGTGATGAGTCTGCAGTGGGAGCAAAGTTTGTTGCATCTATTTTATAACTGATCAGCCCAGGTCTGTGAACAGGAGAGCCTTATTGATACCAGCCCTGATATCAGTTTCCCTACATTAAATCCCAGCATATATGAGCTTAAAATCAAAACACTCATCTCCTTTGCCTGCTTACTCCTTGACTTCCTGGCACCAGAATCCACCATCCCCTATGGAGGCAGACAGCCAAGGATAGCCACCTGGATTCTGTTATCTCAACCTCTTCCTTCCTACAAGCAGCCTCCCAAGGCCTAATGTAGGTTGGTGGGAAAGCTCCAACCAGCAAGGCCACGGGCTCCCCCTGCCCCCTACAAGCAGACACATTCCTTGCAACCTTTAAAATCCCTCACCTCCCATCTTTCAGGGAGATGAGACAAATTTGAGGGCTCACTCTTGTCTCCCAGCTGACATCACCCAAAATGAAAACCCTTTCCTTACCGTAAGCCTGGTGTTCCAGTTTTTATTTGGCCCTTCTTGTGTAGTAGGTAAAGAACCTGTGTTTGTATCTGGTAACATCATTGACCAGGTATCCTGGCCCTAGCACTCAGTATTTTCTCCAATATATGATGTGCTTTTGTTCCATTTCTGGTTGGTTAGAAAAACTGATGTGCCAGTTGTTCTTTCAGACATTTTTGGGAATTCCCTTGCTGCTTAAATGTCCCCTCTGCTTGAGCTGATATTGAGTATTACCTCAGAACAGATCTGGATTCAGCTCTCAGGGAAATATTTTGCTAGAATCCGAAGTATTTTTCTGGAGTTTCCTGCCCATCAATCAGTCCTTGGGTCATTCTTCACCTTCCAATCTTCCTCCTATCACAAGACATCCTTAAGAAGCACAACCCTTTACAAGGGTGGGGAAACTTCCCCAAATCTCTCTTTTGATTTTCTCTTTCAAGCCCCTGAAGATTGTGAGATAGTCCTGAAAGGCAAAAAACTCTTAGTAACTCCCAAGTCCCCAGGACTCAAAAGCAACCGTGGAGTTACATAAACTGTCTCTGAGATTAGAAAAATAGAGCAAGAGAGAGACAAGGAAAAAACCACTTAGATACACTACACCTCTTTTTGCAAGACTATGGGGAAAAGATTCGCTTTTCTGTACAGCTCTAGAGAGAAAAACCTCAGTTTATCAATTTCACTTAAGCATTATCATTTATTGCAATAAAAAATGTTGGTAAAACTTGCTAATACACATAGTGACCCTGGAATGTGGAACTATTGATACCTTATATATCATTATCACTAAGCTTAAGTTTTCACTTTTCTGGATTTGGCAGGCTAGCTGAAATAAATAATTACCTATTAAAAATCAGTCTGTCCTACTTTTCATTTGGATGTCTACACGTACGAGTGCCCTGCACAAGTTCATTTCCTACAGTTAGTTAAGTTTCTTTTCCATTTTATTATATCTCAGTGAGATCATGAAGGGCAATAAGTTTACATAGTAGTAGTGATACTGACCCTGATATCAGTTTCCCCACATTAAACCCAGCATATATGGGGTTAAAACCAAAACACTCATTCCCTGCTTACTCTCTGGCTTCCTGGCTCCAGAATCCACTATCCTCCATGGAGACAGACACCATCAAGGACAAGCACTTGGATCATCTCCTCCCGGCAAAGAGATACAGGCTGGTGGGAAAGCTGCTGACCAGCAAGGTCATGGCTCCCTCCTCTCTGCAAGTGTCTCAAGGCCAAAGACAGGCTGGTGGGAAAGCTCCGACCAGCAAGGCCATATTCTCCCCCTCCCCTACCTAAAACCCCAAATAAAAACCCTTCCTTTTAGCTTTTTGGGGAGTTTGGGATTTCAGCGTTAGCTGCCCTCTCTCGTTGCTCAGCGCTGTGCAAAAATAAAATTCCTTTCTTCCACCACACCCGGTGTCAGAAATTGGCTTGCTGTGCAACGGGTGAGTGAACTCGCTTCAGGTTCGGTAACAGTGTTCCTGCAATTATTTCTCTCTCTTTCTGCACATCAGGTGCCTATTGCTAGCTCATAAGAGATTGTTATCTTTGGTGATTGTAAACATCCCTCTTCTTTTTCTTCCTTATCTCTTGATTGCCATTCCCCAATCCCTTCTCTCTATCTTCCAGGAACCCAAACTAATGTGTGTGATAGATGTCCTTAAACATGCATTAAGGTTTAGGGTGTGTATATGTTCATCATTTTCCTTGCTCCGGAATGCTGTAGAATATTCCATAAATGCATCCCCACCCATTTTACTTATTCCTTCCCTTTGTGTGAAGCCCTAGTTTGCTTCCAATTCCCCTTTACCACAAAAAACTCTAAGATAAATATCCTTCTAGATGTCTGTTTTGTGCCCATCTCAGCCTATCAATAATCAATGCTGTGGCTGGACCAGCCCTTGTGGTTCCTATTATAATTGCAAAATGCTTTTCAGCAATAACCATCAGGAAACTTTGGAAAAATAAAGTATTATTACTTACAGGACCTAGAAATCACACAGCACATCTGGGGTCACACAGTGAGGTCACAGATAGAAAAAGAGAGAGCACAGGCCTGGGGTTCTGCTTTTATTGAGGTTGAGGGTGAGAGCCTAGAGTTTCACAGGCTCACACTTTATTTGTGAATTTAAAACATCAGAGTAGGAATTTAAAGCACGGGAGAGGAAAAAACAAGTGGCCTGATCTGTCAGTTATTGAAATCAACCAAGATCTCTAAAACAAAGGAGCCTCAGTGTGGGGAGGTGGACTGGCTCTTTATCTAGTCATGTAGCCAGCAATGTGTTTATTTGACACAGTCATTTTTGAAGGGGATGCCTCTTTGAAGTGGATGCCTTGGCAATCAAAGCTTAAGTCAGGTACTTGCATCACAAAAAAGAAAAAAAAAAAAACAATTGTCAGGGCTTATACTACAATGTCTCTTTACAAAACTGCTTGAGCCTTTCTCTTGGATATGTGCTCAAGAAAAGAGTTGCAGTGTAAATTTACTTCATTGTACAGGAGAGTTCTTTTCTCTCCACATTCACACAAAATACAGTATTATTTACCTTACTAATTTTTGCAATTGTGACTTTCTTTTTTTTTTTTTCTTTTTTTTTAAAGATTTTATTTTTTTCCTTTTTTCTCCCCAAAGCCCCTCTGGTACATAGTTGTATATTCTTCGTTGTGAGTCCTTCTAGTTGTGGTATGTGGGACGCTGCCTCAGCGTGGTTTGATGAGCAGTGCCATGTCCGCGCCCAGGATTCGAACCAACAAAACACTGGGCCGCCTGCAGCAGAGCGCGCGAACTTAACCACTCGGCCACGGGGCCAGCCCCGCAATTGTGACTTTCTTATTATCCTTTTAGTGTCTGTAGAATCTGTAGTCACACTTATTTCTGATGTTGATAATTCATATCTTCTCTCTTTTTTCTTCCTGACCATGTAACCACAGGACCTCTAGGACCAGTTCAACTGACCCCATCTTATCAACAAAGTACTTACAAGTGCCTTTTCAGGAACTGAGAATCCTGCTTTGTCCAGTTCAGGCCTGTTGTGACTACCAACCCATCAACTGGGCCTGGGCAAATGCTCCATAAGTGACCTTTATGACATCAAGGGGCTGAAGACTTGACCCTCAGATCACACTAAAATCAACATTTTGTGAACATGCATCCTATGAAGAGGCATGAAGCTTGGCTACACTGGCACAGATCATCTATTACTTTACTTGTCCTTACCTCCCATCATCTACCTCCATACTTCAGACTGCTCTGCCCTTCATCCCACATATTGTGCCCCAAGCCCTGGATTGGAGAGACAGATCTGAGAGCATATGCCTCCTGTCTCCTTGCAGATCAATCTAACAATAAAGCTATTTTCTTTTCCCAAAAGCTGATGCCATAATAATTGGCTTTTTAAATGCACATTAGATAAGAGAACCCCAATTTTGTGCAGTAACAACCAGTCTGGCTATAAGTTTATCAATTTTATTGCTTGTCATATAACCAGCTTTTGGTTTCATTGATTTGCTCTGTTGTTTTTCTCTTTGCTATTTCATTGATTTCTACTTTGATCTTTATTCCTTCTGCTTACTTCGGGTTTAATTGGCTCTTCTGTTTCTAGTTTCTTAAGGTGGAAACTGAGGTCATTGACGTAGATCTTCTTTTCTAATGTAAGCATTTAATCTATAAATTTCTCCCTGAGAACTACTATAACGGCATTCCACAAATTTTAGTATGTTGTGCTACAAATTCATTCAGTACAAAAGACTTTCTAATTTCTTTTCAATATCTTCCTTTGATCCATGGGTTACTTAAAAGTGTGTTATTTAATTTTCAAATATTTTGAGAATTTTGCAAGTATCCTTCTGTTATAGATGTCTAATTTAATTCCAGTTTGAACAGACAGCATACTGTGTATGATTTGAATCCTTTCAAAAGTTTCTTGGTGCATGTTTTCTGGCTTAGATTGTGGTATCTTGCTAAATGTCCCATGTGCATTTGAAAAGATTGTATATTTTGCTACTCTTGTGGGACATTTTCTATAAATGTCAATTAGGTAAAGTTGGTTGCTAGTATTATTCCGGTCTTCTCTATTCTTGCTGATTTTCTGTCTACTTGTTCTGTAAATTATTGAGAGAGGGCTATCAAAATTCCCAGTTATAATTGTGGATTTGTCTATTTTTCATTGCAGCTCTCAATTTTTGCTCCATGTATTCTGAAGTTCTCTTATTAGAGGCATAAATGTTTAGAATTTGTTTATGTCTACTTGATGAATTGACCCATTTATCATTATGTGATGACTTTATCTTTGATAATGTTCTCTCTTCTCAAATATATTAAAATATAATTTGTCTGATCTTAATACAACCCTTCACCTTTATTTTTCCATAAATTGCTAGAATAAATTCTGAGAGCCAAAAATGTGAGCCACATTGTGTAATTTTCTAGTAGTCACATTAAGAAAGGTAAAAATAAACAAGCAAAATTAATTTTAATAAATTTTATTTAACCCAAATTTGCAAAATATTCTCATTTCAACATGTAATCAATATGTTATTAATGTGATATTTAACATTCTTTTCTTCATATCAAACCTTTAAAATCCAGTATGATTTTATATTTATAGCACATCTAAATTTGAACTAGCCACATTTCAAGTGCTCAATAACTACATGCGGCTAATGGCTACCTTATTATACCATGCGATTATAGATTTTTCTGCAACACAAATGTTAACAAATATTGAAAGAGAATATGTGCTTATGTTTTCATAATTCTGGTGTTGGATTTGACCTTTTAAAGTACTCCTTAAAATCTTGAAGCCCTAAAAAAGAAATGTGTAGAGGATGTAATGCCAGGTATGAGAGAGGAGGATGTTTATCTATGGGTAGAATGCAAAATCTTACAGGAATGCCATACTTGAAGTGAAGAAGTAGTAGAGATTAAAATAACTCAAAGCTCTAATTCCTCCAGCTCTTAAAAATGGTGAGTTACCAAAAATTTAAATATGGAGCTCTTGATTTGGAAACCATTCCTATCATTGTATACAAAAGTGACAGACTTTTATCCAACAACAGACAGAATAGCTGTTTAGTGCTATAGACACCAGTGCAGATCTGGGGAATTAGAGATGATGGAGGAATGACTCAGGCCTCTAAAGAGTCCTGGTGGGAGTGGGATGAGTATGTTGAGTACATTCACCACCTCTGATCAGAAAGCTATTTAGAGGAAGCCTGAGACCTAGGTTAGAGACTACCCTCTCATGGCAAATGGCAAAAAATGGCCACAGATGCTTCCTGTCCTTGTATCCACATCCTTAACAATCCCTCTCGTTAGAGGTTGAGTCTTTATTCATCCCATGAGTTGGGCTGCCTGTGATTCGCTTTGGCCAATGGGACAAAATAGCAAATATGATGCAAGCAGAGACTTGCAAAACACTTTGTGCACTGGGACTTGCCCTGTTACTGTTCTTGGAACCCTGTGTCCACTACCATGTGAACAAGCCCAGGCTAACCTGCTGAGTGAGGAAAGATAGATGCCCCTTCTTTGCCCCATTTGATAGACAGTCAATTGCCAGACATGAGACCATCAGGACTAGCCAGTCCCCAGTCAACTGACCACAGACTCATGAGCTAGTCTAACTGAGATCAGCTGGGCCTGGGCCATATCAGAAAGACTGTCCAGAAGAATGCTTGTTTATGAACAGTTGTTTTAGGCAACTAAATTTTGGGATTGTTTTGCAGCAAAAGCCCATCAAAACACCCTTCTAACTGGCTTGCAGTTTGTTAAGCTAAGGCACAGAAAGGACTGCAGTTGTCAAATTGGCAGTTATGCCAAGTTATCAACCCCAGGCATCTTGCAAGAGTTCATTATATGTGGGACAGATTCAGCTTACAAAGAATTGATCTAGGCTTTGATACACGAAATAACTCACTTTTTGTTGTTTTGTTGGGGTGGTGGTTGTTATGGTTTTTGCGGGAGACTGTACGCAAGCAAAAATGACAGAGACCTTGAAGAAAGAGGCTGAGGTAGGGTACACATCCAAGGCATTCTTTCCAGACAAGTGGGGGTAGACCCTGACTCAGGAGTTGAGTGGGAATGGAAAGGAAGTGTGACAAAAAGCTTGTTCTCCTAATGTTGCCTGGGATCCTCTGATACCGAGGAGATTCTCTCTGTAATAGGTGTGAGAGAAGTGCCACAAGTAAGAGTGTGGACTTCCCCCATGGTCCTAAAGATCAGGCCTAGCAAAGAAGCAGGAAACAAGATGGGCTTCAGAGATTTGCATACAATGCTTTGGAGAACAGTGGTTCAAGGTGAGGGTGGTGAGGGAGATAAGGATAGGTCTGCAAATAACTATTGTATTTTGTCTTCTTGCAATTTATCTGAGAGAGAATTGTGTAGTACATTTGCTGAGGTAACATAATTTTTTGGAGGAAGTTAGCAATGAAGAGTGAAAATTTGTATCACAAAAAGTCAGTCCAAAAGGATGTGGACTGCACGTACAAGGAGCCCATATCTGGAGCATGGGCCTCCAGAAGGGGCCCAGAGTGCTCAGCCCAGCCTTAGGGGAGGAAATGAATCAGGGAGCCCATAGGATGACTTCAGAAGCTGTATAGCACTTGATGTGGCCCTTCCCTGCGTGTATTAGTTGGAAGGAGCTAGCTTTGCTCCCATAGCAAACAATCTCAGGGGCTTTAAACACAAAGGTTTATTTCTTGCTAACACTACATACCTATCTTGGAGTGGAAGGGATGGGGAGTGGTGTCTGCTCTGGTACCATTGGAGAAGGAGACTCTGCTGCAGGAGGAAGGCATGTGGCAATCACATACTAGTTCTTTAAGACTTCACATTTTACTGGCAGAAGCAAGTCACTTTAAGGGAACTTTAAAAAGAATAGGGAAGAACAATCATACTACGTGCCTGAAAGGAGAAGAATCAGAATCATTGGTGAAGCACACTAATTACTACCACACTGGGACTACAGAAATTTCCAGTAAAAGCTATACAACCATACATGCTCATTCCTTTTGGCTTTCTTGTGAATACCAATTAAAGGCAATTTCTCAGTTGATCACATAGGAAGCAGAGCCTCTTTCAACAAGCATGAATGTAGGAGCACAGGCAGAGGGAGTCAGGAGGATGTAAGGACCAGAGGATTCAACAGGGAAGGCATAGCCTTGCCTAGAGCAGTTCAGGCCTCATTTGCCTGTAATAGCAACAAACTGACGATAACTCAAATGTTTATCAATAGAGAAGTGCTTTCAAATATGATGTACTCATGAACAGCGGAAATTATTCATTCATCAAATATTCATAGAGTACCTCCTATGTGTCAGGTAGTGTTCTAGGCACTGATGATAGAGCACTGAATATTTAAAAGTCCTTACAATTAAACTCAGCCATTAAAAAGAATGAGGTGCATTTATATGTAGTGATGTGGAAAGATATGTAAAATGTATAAAAAGAAAAAAGCATGTGGCAGAACAGCATGTATCATATGATTCCATTAGTGTAAGAAATTCTTATACATCTATATATACTACACACATATATACACAATTTCATAATGATTTTCACTGGGGTTTGTATTTGGGAGTGGTTAGGAAGAGAAAGTATTTATTTGACATTTTATACTCATGTAACTTGAGCATGTTTTTATATATAATAAATATATAATATGATAATCAGAATTTTTATATTGATTATAATAGTAACAGAAAACATTAGCAGAATTTTTAAAGACTAACAAAAATCATATTTGGCTGCTGTCAATGAATAAGATCACAAATAGTAAAAAAATCAAAAATGTTTATTTGGGGTTTATTCAGGAGACATAGATTCAAGAATAAACTCAAAAGTACTCCAAGGAGAATAAAAGAAGCAAGGGTTTCTAAAGGCCAAAGAAATAAATTCCAGCAAAATTACATAGATTATTTTGCAAGATTGTGATTGGTGCTGGCAGCAACGGTTACTTCTTGGTTCTATGTGATTGGTTACTAAGGCCATCTCTAAGGCAGAAAGGCTTTATCTATGGGAGTAAACATATTTCTCGGAAGAAGTTCAGGATGATAGGAGTGACGCACAGTTCAAAAGTTTACATCCCACTAGGGGAGAGATGTGCATACGCCGTACATCCTTAGTGGCCTCCTGTCTCCATTTAGGTGCCTTTGACGTGTGTGTGTGTGTGTGTATGTGTGTATGTGTGACCATTTTGTAATCACCTTCCACTAACAAAGGTGTTAAAGAAACTAAAGACAGAGAGGAGGCAGTAGCAGAGCAGGACATCAGGTTTAGGGATAAATTGGCTACAACAGATGGAGGAGGCATAGAGGGAACTAGAAGGGGAGAGTAGCACAAGGGGAGAGAAGGGGATAAAATGTAGAGGACGAGATTCAGAGCTGTGCTGGAGAAAACAGCCTCATATAGGAGGCTGGGCATCTCCATTTCACGGTGGGAAAGGAGAGAATAGGTGTGGATGCCATTTGGTTGTATATGAGGCATCATTTATTTGGCTTCTGTTTTCCCTCTGAAGTAGGAAGAACATCCTCTCAAAGAGAGGGAAGAAGTAGGGAGGTTTGCATTTCAAGAAAGGTAGAGAAGGGTTGGAAATGTTGTAGAAAGTGTATAAGAGCAACTTGAATGAAGAGACTTAGAAATTCCAGAGTCAGAGTTGAGGGCCCATTGAAGCTGCTAATCATGACAAGCACTCTGCTTAATTTTATGGGGTTTTTTTCTAGAGTTCTGTTGGCATGGAAGAGCAGAGCCTTAATTCATGTAAAGTTTGGATTTTGCTACAGGGATATGATGAAAAGACAAAGGAGAAAAGCAGTGTAGGATATTGACAAAATATTGAAATAGTGCACCATTGCCTCTCAGTTGGGAAGAGAAGGAAAGAAATGAAAAAAGAGGAGCTGATGGATGGTAACGTCAAAAAAAAGTGTTCAATGGCAGGAGACCACTAAGAATGAACAAAGAGGAAGGACAAAACGTGTGGTCACAGAAAGACACATCTCAATTTTTTGTTCTTCAAGTAGAACAGCTCTGGATAAGGACAAATTCTAGGATGGCCATTGGGGAGGGTACTGAGTGAGGAGAATGTCACTGGAGATATGGACCTTGTTAACTTACAAAAACAGAAACCAGTTTAAGAGGTAAAGCGTTTATTTTGAATCAAAGAATTCCTATTAGGGGAGCACATATTCAGGTTGAAATGCAAATAGTGTCCCTCTAGGGAGTAAAAGTCAAAGGCTTTCAAAGGTAAAGAAGGGAGGTTTTCATGGCAAAGAATGTTAACTGGGGTTGGCGGCAGAAAGCTAATCTTGGCTAAACATAATTGATTTCTAAGGCTATTGCTAGAGGGAGACAAAAGTCCCTCACTGTGACGAGTTTCAAGTTTCTTGCAGCTTTCTCAAAATATTTGTGTCTTAACTCGGTTCAAAAGTCCATGTTCTGCCAGATGAGGACATTGTGCATAAGGCCCATTTCCTTAATGGCCTCCAAGCTCCATTTTAAAGCCTTTAGATATAAATGAGCTTTTTTTAACTTGTAAACCCAGGCTGCATGTCTGCATCATATCCAATGCTGATAACTGTGAGGACATGTTTATTTTAATCAATCCTACAAACTTAAATAAGCTTTTAGTTACCAAAGATTAATTTTATCATATTAACTTGAATGAAATTTGGTTTAGTTTCTGTTACATTTAGAAATAATGTAAACACTTACTTTAAGCCAATTAAACAGAGCTCTTAATTTTGGTCATACCATCTAGAGGTAAAATATCACACATGTATAACACACATAAACATACAGGTAGACACAGACAGAGACATGAAATTTTTGTTATGAATCAGGTCCAATATAAAACCCACTAGTTTCTGAGAAACATTTGAATTTCAAAGAATGGATTTTAGGTCCTAGAGAAGATAGGAGCAGAATATCTACATCATAAAGACACAGAGAAAGCAGTCAGGTTTTCTTCAAGATGGAGTTTCCGGGGCATATTTGCCTTATCAGTTTCTAATGTCTGAATCTTTTGTCTCAATCAATATCTAAGAGCATTTGGGGAGGAACAGGGGAGGCCCTGGGGTTGGCAAAAGACAAGTGAACTTTGAACTGTCTTCTAGAACCCTACTTCCAGCCTTGCAGACATTTGCAAGACAAAGACAGTTGCTTCAAAGTTTCTTTCAGAACCTTTTGTTCTTAAAAATAATCAAGGCAAGGCAAAGAGACACATTTTGGGGTGTCCAATTCTGCTCCCTACACTATCTTTTATGAGTAATATGGGTTTGGGGGATGATTGGAAGAGATGTTGTTTCTAGTATCCTGCCTGATGTAGAAAGTGGAAGAAATTAGTGGGCATCCAAATGAAACCTAACATCCTGCTCCCAGAGATCACAGAATGGGTCTGAATACTATTTGGGGGCATGTCTAACATGGGGGGCTTAGCTAATGCTATTACTTTTTATTTCTACCAAAGTAAAGAGGACCATGATAAACAATATTTGATAACTGTTTACTCAGAACCTGTCTAGGGATAATCCAAGCAATTAGGGTGCACTTCAAAGATGCTGAGCTGGGTCCCGTGGTCTCTGGTGATGTGCCTACAACTGACATCCTTCAATTCCCCACCAACTGTGACACATACACCCAGGCCAGGAATGCATGCACCTATCCCTGCCCATGTGTTCCAAAAAGACCACATTAGATTTCATAACAGAGCAATTCTCCTTCCAGCCCTACAATGCCATTTTAGTGGTGTAGTGCCAGAGATGCACCTAGTAGCCTCAGATCACCAACCCATCAAGTGGGCCTGCTCAAATGCTTGACAAGTGACCTTTTTGAGGTAAAGGAGCTAAAATCTCCCCCTCAGATCATAGCAATGTCTTCATTTTGTGAACATGTGCCCTGTGAAGAAGCATGAAGCTTGACTACACTTGTACAGGTCATCAATTACCTCACTTCTCCTTACTTCCAATTACCTATTCCTATACTTTAGACGACCCTGACCCCTTATCCCATAAATATCCATGAGTTTCCATTTTAGGGGAGGTGGATCTGAGACTGATTCTCCCGCCGCCTCAGTTCGCCACCTTGTGATTAAATCCTTTCCCTTTGCAAACTTGACGTCTCGGTGATTGGCATCATCATGTGGCAAGCAAAACAAACTTGGTTCGGTAACATCACCTCATCCTCCCTTTTTCCCATAGAAGCCCTAAGCTCCTCTCCTGTAATCGGGACACTATTTGGGTTTCTACCTGAATCCATGCTCCCCAAATTGCAATTCTTTGATCCCAAAATCAACACCTCACTGCCTCTCATTTTGACTCTTTACTCTCAGGTTAACAAGCGCATTCTCCAAAAGGCCAAAGAAAATTACAAAACGTGTTCATTTAGTTACTTAGAAGCTGAAGGAGAGGAACCAAGTCAGTAAATTCATCTACTCTCTTTTTTGTGCATATGCAAAATACAACCAGGGTGAGTCCACAATAGACATCTCTTCTTGCAGCACCCTGAGCCACAGGCTGGGACCAGGGTAAGGCAAGGGAGGCACTCATCTCGGGCATGAAATTTAAGGGGACACCAAGAACTCAACAACGAAGATAAATAATATTGTATTATGATGTTTTTAAAAATAAAAATTATTGCAAAAGAAATCATGATGAACAATTCTGTACGAAAAATGCAAGTTAGTCTCATTCCTGCTCAAGTATATAGCATCATTGCGATAATGTGATTTATAATAAATATATATTTTGGTCTTTGTTCACATTCCTAGCACACAATTCTCAAAAACCTTGGAATTTCCTAAGCAATAAGAACAATGGGAACATTTTTTGTTATAATATTTGGTCTGATGCCTTCAGTTCCTGAAATGGCTTCAGAGCTATAAAGGTGAAATCAGTGTCTAGTTAGTCATAACAAGCTCCCTTCATGTTAGTAAGGTAACTTAGAAAGTCTCTAAGGCTGGGGGCTGGTTGCCAGGGGAACCAGCCATGTAATTAGAGGGTTGGAACTTTTAGCCCCACCTCCCAAATTCAGGGAAGGGGAAAGGAGATGGAGATTGAGTTCAATCGTCAATGGCCACAGATTTAATCAAGCATGCCTATGTAATGAAGCCACCATCAAAAAAACCCCAAAAGGGTGAGTTGCGAGAGCTTCCAGGTTGGTGAACACACAGAGATGCAGGGAGCGTCGCAGCCCAGAGAGGGCATGGAAGCTCCCCTTCCCACATAGCTTGCACTATGCATCTCTTGCATCTAGCTGTTCCTGAGTTATATCCTTTTATAATAAACTGGTAATGAAGTAAGTAAATGTTTTCCTGAGTTCTGTGAGCCGCTCTAGCAAATTAATGGAACCTGAAGAGGGGGTCGGGGGAACCTCCCATTTATAGCCAATTGGTCAGAAGCACCGGTGACAACCTGGACTTATGATTGGCTTCCAAGTAGGGGCAGAGGGAAGACTTGTAGGACTGAGCCCTTAACTTGTGGCATCTGACACTATCTCTGACACTAGATAGTGTGGTGTCAAAAGTGAAGTAGTGTTGTAGTGAAGTGTTAAGAGTAGAGGAAACACAGGAGGAGCATGTTTTTCTTTAGGCGAAAAAATGCAAATTAGTCCAATCCCTGCTCATCTATATGCTGACATCATCTAGAAAAAAGTGAACTCACCAGCCCTTCTTGTGTCATGTCTCCGCAGAGATGTCTGTGAGATTTGAATACATGCTACTAAAAGCAGTGACACCAACCGTCTGAAAGGACCAGCTGGCTGACAATCCCTTGTTTTTGGCAGTTAGATTCTGAAGCCACAGAAAGCATGATGTAATACTGTTGCCCAGAACAAGTGGTTTAATTTATTATCTAAATTTAAACACTCAAAATAGACTTCCAGATAAGTTTCCTGGTTTGGAAAATACGAATTAAAAAAAACCCTAAAACCTAAAAAGAGAACATGAACAATGTTAAAGAAAGAAACGCTTTGGGGAACATGAAAGCCCGAAATAAAAAGTCTTCTGAAAATACTTCAAACAATATTTGATGACTATGTTAACCTAAAAGCAAATTTGCCTGTTGTTTTACTTCAAAATGAATTCATTCAGGAACAGCCCAAAGAATTGCAATTTGGAATGTGCATGCTATGACAGACCATAAGGTGTTTCTGAATCCAGAAAACAAAGGAGGGGAGATGCTTTATAGAGAAAAAGGAGGAATAGGGAGGGGCTGTTGTCAAGGAAAGTCCATAGGGGGAAAGTAACAGTTCAGGGCAGCAGTGGCTTCTTATTGGCTGAGCTGTGATGTTTCTCATTGGCTGGGCTATTGCTGTCTGAGGAGAGAAACCTTCCTTCAGTAGTAAAGTAGTTTTGTTTCCAGTCAGAGATGCAAGCCAGACGTCTCTTCCTGTTTGCTTTAATTGGCGATATATAATAGGGCGTGACAGTTCCTTCTACAGGCCTTCTCAATTCCAATTTAGTTGGAATTTCTCCTATTATTTTCTATAATTATATCCCTAAAAGTGACCAGTAGCCTTTGTGAGCATGACTGATGATAATTTTTAAATGAAAAATAATTCCAAATAAAATTGCCATGTTACATTCTGTACATGTTAAGAATGTAAACTCTGGAATCTACTATCAATTCAAATCCTGGGTCTTCCATTGACCTGCTGTGTAGCCTAACCTCTTTGTGTCTCAATTTCCTTATTTGTAAAATGAAGATTTAAAAAATATTATTTACTTCATAGGGTGATGGCTACTCAAGAAACAAATATTTATAGAACACCTACTATGTGCTTCTAAAATGAGGTGAAGAAAAACAAAGTTTGCTGCCTTGTAGAATTTATATTCTGGAAAGAAAAGGCAGGCAATGAATAGTGAGCACAATAAACAAGTAGATAGTATAGTACACAGTTACTATGGAAAAGAAGAGAAAGTGTAGAGGGTAGGGTGATTGGAAATGGCAGGGGTGGGTGGGGGTGTAACTTAAATAAGATGGTAAGAGCAGAATCAAATAGTTTAAGGCTAAATGAAATAATAGATATAACATACTCATTACAGTGTGTGATATACTGTAAATAATAAATATTAGCTATGAAGATGATAATGCTAATGATATCATGAATCCTGTATTATAAATTTGAACATAATTTTGACATACATTTTTTACTACTAGAAGTCATCTTCTTCCCATTTTCCTAATAAATATTCAACTGCAATTTAAACAACAACTTAAGGTGGGACCAGTTATTAAAGCACCCACATGTCACATTCCGGTCCAGGATGCTCAGAAACCTCATAGCTCTAAGAGCCATCCAGCCATCACCCTGGTCAGAGCTAATACCTCGTGCAGTTGAATGGTGGTAAACCAGCTGCCCATCCCCAGATGTGCTCCAGTCTTGTCACGGTTATATTGGATGTTTGTTGTGGCGTGACATACATAGTAGAAAATACTTAACGCATTCTAAAAAGTGAAAAAAAGGCTTCCGAGATGTTTCTATGGATATGTAGGGGTTTGTCAATTACCCTGGAAGGGAGTGGGCAGAAGTAGGTGTCCCACCAAGAGAGGGCAATAAGCACAGAGCACTGTGATATGTAGATGGATGTACAAGCATTTTGGCATGACTGGAATGAAATGTGAAATTTGGGGGTGGGGCATGTCAGAAAATAAACTTGAAAAGATGCCACAATAAAGGACTTCTAATCATGTGAGAGGTTTGGAATTTACTCTATAGGTTACAGAGAATCACTAAACGATTTTAAAAAGGGAAATAATATGACCAAATATGCAATTTAGAAAGATTATTCTAGTTCCTGCCAAGAAGATAGATTCTATGAGACAGATGGACAGAAGGAAACTACTTACAAAGCTATTCCAACAGTTTATGAAAGAACTGATGAGACTAAAATTAGAATTAGATGTAAATAAACACAAGTTGGTAACCAGTTCAGTAGCCATTTATGGGATTAATGACTCTATATTGTGAATTGTGGGCATTAATGTGCTGCTTAAAACCGCTAATGACTTTCCATTTCACCTAGAACAAATTCCAAACAACATAACATGGTCTACAAGATCTTATATAATCAGAATCACATATAACCCTCCAACTTCATTCGGAGCCACTTGCTTGCATGCTCTTGACATACTGACCTTTCCTCAAATACACTCGACACTTTCCCACCTCAGGCCCTACATACATGTTATTCCTCCTCATCTCTCATCCCTTACTTAGCATAAATGTCAATGCTAGGGAGAGCATTTCCATGACCCTCCCAATCTAAGTTAAGTCCCTCATTATTCTCTCTTAGTACCTTTCACAGATATTAATTTGTGATTTGTTATTTTGTAATTATGTATTTATTTGTCCATTTGCTTGTTTAATATGTCTCTTCTGTTAGCCTGCAAATTCCATGAAGGCAGATGCCATGTCCCTTTTCTTCCTCAGTCATATCCCAGCGCTTAGCACATGGTGAATGTTCAAAATATATATGTTGGAAGAATGAATGAGTGGATGGGTTATAGGGAACTAATGAAATATCTGGATTCAGAGTTAAATTGGGAATTGTGTAATTATGACAGAATAAGTGAAAAAAAGATTGAGACACCAGAGATTCTGGTGACAGTCAAAAGCTGGTTCAAAGGTTGTGGGAAAATGAAATGTGTGGGTAAAGACAGAAAGAAGCAAGGAAATGGTTCAATAAGAGAATATGGAGCTAGAACTCAAGGGTTTTGAGATGATTAGGATCAGAGTACAGATGTACTGGTGGGAAGTGCAGAGGCAATAAAGATCGGCTGAGCTGAGAAACAAGAATTGGGACTTGAAGGTGTCAGAGGCTAACACAGTGGATACAAACAGACCTGACACCTAGAAGACGTTTTAAAAGGATTATTCCATTAAATGAATGATAATAGCAGGAATCTGGATGGAGAAGAAAAATGGGAGAGCAAATGCCATCGACAAAAGCTATCTGGACAGTGGGTTTACATTCTGTAGGTAAGTAAATGTAAGGATCAAGGTTTGGAAAGACTTAGTAAAATAGGTGGGCTGAGAGACACAACAGGATAAGAATTCCTCTTGCATCGTAAACAAGTAGGAGTAGAAGGTGAGGATTACACAAGAAAAGGTTGCTGGGCATGACTAAAGAAAGCAAAGAGGGAACAGCACTGAACCTGTTCAACTAGTCCAGGTGTGGATGTGGGGCTTGTAGGAAAGTCTGATGGTGGAGAACAACATTGCAGTCACTTGGGTTATTTTGAAAGGAAAGTAGGGGTGATGGTTTTGGTTTGTCTGGGTTTTTTAATTGTTATTTTTAGGCAGTAGGAGTAAATAGCAGGGATGGAGGAAACTTAAGGCTTAAGTAACAGGCTGGGAACAAAACTTGGCACAGGGGCTGGGAAGAACAAGCTAGAATAAATCCTGTTGATTAAGAGGGTTTGAGGTGGGAGGCAGGGAGATCCCAAGTTGATATATTGATTAATGTATGCATAGTTTTTCCCAAATAAACACTCCTGAATTTGATTAGCTATTCAAGAGCTGAGTAATAAATGTTTTCTAGAGCTGTTTCCCTTTCCAATGAACAGAAAAAACTTTGTTTTTGTCTGAGCCCATGTTTATGAACTCAGTGGGATCAACAGGTCTGAGCCCATATCCTGCTTTTCTCAGGCTTCAGAGGCCAGACACGAGAAGTGGAGCCTTTTATCCCAGCTCATTCACCATTGTTTTTAAAGAGGAGGAAGGTTTTGCAGATTCCTTTTCCTACTCATTAGCTTCCTGACATTTGTCATGCAGTTGGAATGACTGAACTTAGAATGACAAACTCTCAATAATGACCAAATATCTAATTCTCTATTTTGGGAACTTGAGCTTATCTGTTGCAAGCCCAGTTTCTCCCAACTGACTCCACATGTCTTTTCTTTGCAAAGGCTCGTGAAACCTTATCAAACAACGTCAGGGTCCTGGGGAGTTTTGGGCAAGCTGACCTCACAAGAACAGAGTAAAGGAAAGACTTTAGTCATGGAAATCCTACACAAATAAATGAGTAGTAGTCATTTTATATAAAAAGTAAAACGGTGGAAAAGTCATCCAGCCTTTTTGCTTCAATAAGCACTTTAATGACATAAGCCCACTGATGAGCTACTGGGAAAGGAAAATTTAGTAGTTTCCAATGTTAATTCGGGAGTAGGGGATAACTTATCCTGATTTTTATGGGGCAAGGTACTGCTCCGGAGCTGCCCCCATCTCCTCACCCACTCTCATTGTATGGACGTGGGAATGTTAGGTTAATAAATCACTTAAGGCATTTTACATTATTGAACCTCTAAGAATGAAGGCATCTTGTGTGTGCAGCTGGGTGTGTGGGAGTGGGAGAATCTCACCTGAAAAGCCCGGTTGTTCATGACGTTAATCATTTGACTAAAATACGTGTTTCTCTGCTCAGAACATAGAAGGAGGCCCTGTTGGTGCTAGAGGGGAGAGGACGGGGGAAGGGAGCCCTGGTGATTGAGTGGAAGTCTCTCTTTCTTGATCTTGACCACAATGGAGCCAAGACGTCTAGAAGGAGATTCAGGGTGTTCAGCTGATTTTCTCCATAGGAACTTCGGAACAGTACTTTGGAAGTCAGAACACAGGTGGAAGTAAGTTTGTGTCACCCATTTAGGGTTAAGTAAAACCATCTCAGGACAAAAAATAGGACAAGGTCTACAAACCCTGGGTGCACACCAGCACACATAAAATTAGAAAATTGTAGTTTATACGCCACAGAGTTTTCACATATTTATATATTTTATGTTCATTTGTTTGTTTGTTTGTTTTAATTGGTATTTAGAAAAGCTTTCGTGAAAGTTCCCATCTGTCTTAGCCATGCTAAGGGGGACACAAAGAAACGAGTTTGTGTTCACACTTTGGCCAAAATTAAAGTGCACGGAGTTTAACAAGGGGTCAGTATAGGGCAGCAGAAACAACCGAAATGTGAGTCTCCAGCAGAAGGTGGATGGGGAGGAGCAGAGCCACTTGGCTGGCCGTAGGCCTATTGGAAAAGTCTCTTACAAAATAAAAGATTAGAAGTGCTGCATTTCCTTTTACTAATGGATTCCGCTGTTTTTTTCCAGGCAAACCCAGACCTCTAAAGTGAAACTATCATCACAACCTCAGGAAAGAGCCATTGCTGACCTTCAGCTGTTTTTATACCGGGATACTAGATCACCAAACAGCTGCGTGAGATGAGCTCTCCCTTTCAAAATAAAACAATGTTTAGTGATTTGTACGATATTTGACGACGTTTCTGCGAGAGACGCTTTAGTACAGTTAAAGCAGCCCTCGTTAATATTCACTGTCAGTATTTGCTTACCTTAAATTAAGAAAACAGACTTTTTTTCATCGGGACTGGGCTAACGCTTGAATTTCCATCATTAACAATTTATTTGTGTCAATTATCACTGGTTTTCTGCATCTTCTTAAAGGCGTTTTGCCTCACAGGGGAAAAGTTATCCAGCTTCATTTGTTTACAACAGAAGTTTTTTTTGAAGTCAGGAATAACAGTAGAGAACTCGCCAATTTGTGGCGGAGAAAACAATGGAATTGGGAGTGGGATATGAACAGTGAATACATGAGGTGCACTTAGGGAAAACATTACTTACATCCGGTCTCCTTAGAATTGGTCATAGTTGACTTTTTTGACCAGATTTCTTTTCAGTTTATAAATGGGAGTGACTTTTAGGACTGCAATCAAAATGACATGGGAATAGCATCATTGAATAAAGCTTTTAATTCCAACTTTAATGTTAATGTATGTAATTCACTGTATTATCTGCTTCACTTTGTTTTCAATGACACTGTAGTGGGAAATAAGTTCTGTCCCCTCCCTTCCTCTGAAGGTCACTGCCAGGTTGAAGAATGAGAGTGGTGAGAGCCAATGGTCTAATGTTAAGAATATTTCTGGGGCCAGCCCAGTGGCGCAGCGGTTAAGTGCAGTGCACACATTCTGCTTTAGCAGCCCAGGGTTTGCTGGTTCAGATCCTGGGTGCAGACCTACGCACCACTTGGCAAGCTATGCTGTGGCAGGCGTCCCACATATAAAGTAGAGGAAGATGGGCACAGATGTTAGCTCAGGGTCAGTTTTCTTGAGCAAAAAGAGGAGGATTGGCAGCAGATGTTAGCTCAGGGCTAATCTTCCTAAAAAAAAAAGAAAAAAAGAATATTCCTGGCTGGTTCCTCCCAGATGACACCTGTTTGATTTTACCACAGTGAGTCTTATGGAGATTAACAGCCAGAAACGCAAAAACTGGTTGGACTCGTAGGGGAGGAAGACATTTCCTCTATCCAATGTGGGTTTGTCTGGCCAGAGAACGAATTAAATTCACATGAGACAGAATAGCAAGGGAAAATTAAACAAAGCTTTATGAGGACCATGGCCCGGGGCCTTTCTTCCCGAAGGAAGAAAGGGCACCAAAGAAGTGGGGTGCACAGAGTGGTTATATACCCCCAAACAGGATATTTTACATATGATTGAAATGTCCCTCCCACAATAGTCACAAGATTGCCCTGTCAGCACAGCGCTTGATGGACACAGCAGATAGTGGTCTGCTATCTCGGCTGGCTTAGCAGGAGGCAAGTCTATTGTCTTGAGCTGGGTGGTCACAGGTGAGCGCAGCAATCAGTTCCTAGCCTAAGGAAAGAGGCTTAATCCTTAAAGAAATGCCAATGTTGGGAGAGGGAGGGAAGTCAGTTATAGGAGGTTACCCGACAAGCACAATAAAATGCAAATTTAAGTCCTTGCCTTTGGCATTGATTAAGAGTTTCTAGAGAGAAGGTCATCTCCTTTCTTCTTCCTGCTACAGAGAGGGAGGCACCTTTTACAGATAGAGATTTACCTTACAAATGTAAATGTCTCCTAACAAAGGGCAAGCAAGTTCCACTCCTCAGAGCCTCCTTCCCTGTCCCAGTTTATCAAAAGCAATCAGCCTCAAATAATCCTCATGACAAAGAGACATATCTTGGGGTGGCCAATTCCAGTCCCCACAGACTCTAGAGTGTAAAATGTTGTGGGAATCAATTTAATCTGATGGGACTGATGGAAGAGAAGAAGGGAGGAAGAATCATTCATTAATTAAGCAAGTATGTGATGAGTGCTTACATAGGCTTATTGAAGCAGATGTTACTAGGAAATAAAAGGAAAGCTAAAACAAGGCCTCCACCCTCTAACAATCCAAAATCCACGTCGGGAGACAAGACTCAGTGAGAATAACTAAGTGGACAGTCAGAGCTGTTTTGGTTAAAGGTCTGTGCCATGTATGGGAATTCCGGGCCAAGAGAGACTATATTAGCTGGAAGGCTTTGTGGAGGAGGAGGGATTTTGGCCATGAACTTTACACTTACTAATTGCCTCTTTCCATTGAGCATGCCCAAGAATTTGGAATATTGTAATTTTTCAAGATCCATATTAGTCCAGCAAAGGATGGAACAGAAGGGACATGGTCCTCCCGTAGGTCAGCAGGATTGGTGGAAGGGGATTACTGTAATTGACACGATTATTTCACATTTACTGAGTTCTGTTGATGCTTAAAACTCAGGTGAAAAACAGTTTTTTCTTCTGAGGGGAATTCAGAAGAAAGCAAAAACTTGTCTTTGTGACACTAGAAACGTAATGATAAACAGCTTTTCCATCTCCTCTTCATCTGGTTACACCTGGAGCTCAGCCAAAGGCATCTTAAGACACCCAGCAGTGTCTTCGTCCAGAGTTGGGAATTAAGATCAGACGTTTCTCTTCATTCTTCACAAGAGCCTGTCCCCATGTGAAGCTGTGGCAGGAACAAGCCTGCCAAAAGGCCTGCTCTTCAGATGTTAAAAAGAAATATACAGGAAAGGAATATTTCAACCATATGCGATTTCAAAATGTGGTGGACACAGGGAGGGGAATTCTAAGGGTGTAAAGCACGAAAGGAATTTGAAAAAACAGAATGATGACCTGTCCAATAGAGAATACCTGTGAATTCTCTCTTACTCCCAGAACAATGATTGCAGGCGGTGGTCTCAGTGGTATCTTGGTTCTTATCTGTACATGTCTTTTATCTTCCTCTTTTATCTTTTCTCAGTTCTAACAAAGAAACCACTTAGAGGTATGAGTTATTCAGATGGGTGTGATGTGCATCCAGCATAGCACACTTTGTAAGCACTTTCCCTGAAACAACAGGGAAACAATGTGGGTCCCTCCCCAGCTTCACCAGTAACTCATATTTCTTTCCTGTAAAATTATTGGCAGGCCCCAGAGGCATACGGGTGCCCAGAACTCACGAGGTTTAGCATCAACTGAGCCACTGTGAGAGTTTGTTTAGAGGAGTGTGACTGTTTCTAGTCAGAATCTGCCCTCTCCAGAGCTTTGCACTTTAAATATTGTGATAAGGGATTTCTCAGATGCACAGTAAGATATTTCCATTTGAGAGAAAATGGTAACTGAATCAGTGAAAAGGAAGGATGTGGCATTTGGTCAGTTGTTTCCTTGTGTCTCAGAGTCAATAGTGACCAGATTCTCAGCTTTCTCTTTCTGGCAGAAGACTGCTGATTGCAAAATATAGCTTCATAAAGCATTTATACAAACACATATGGGGTTTTTTTCCTTTTAGTTCCCTCCTACGGGGTATTTATTTCTGCTTACTCATCCTCTTTTGGATATTGGCGCATCTGTTTTAAAGAACTATAAATAAAAATCAAACCCTCCCCATGAATTAGCCATAAAAGTCACAACATTTTTTTCGATGGGAAAGATGTTTTCCCCACAGATTTTCATCTGGTTTACAAACGACAAAGGACTTGCTCAGCATAGTTGTCTTTGGGTGGGCTGGTCACATGCGGGCATCCCAGAGACAGAGAGAGGATGCTATTTCTGCTCTGAAATATTTTATATTTTGACTCTGCATCAGCTTTGCTTAAATTAGCAAGAAAGTGAATGTTTTTGTGTCTTTAGCATCTATAGTTTCCCTCCTACTCTAAACACTTCTAGATTTTACAACAAAATTCATCTGCAAAGATACTTTGTTGTGGAACAGGGAGAGGTTCCAAAGTCATTTGGCGCTGAGAGCATGGATAAATGGCCATCACCTGGTGTTTATGTAAATTGCATTACTCTCCTTTATGAGGAGTAAATGGATTCGGACATTTAGAGATATTTAGAGATGATCTTATCATCACATTATACCATTCTGTAGTTCTAGATCCATTGGTAATTTAGCAATGTTTCTTCTCCCTTGAAGACACTCCCTGCCAAGAAAAAATAAGTTCCCTGACAACTTTCCCATCTTTCCAGGAATATGTGTGTTTGGGGGGGGGAGCACGGAATTCTATAAACTGCAGAACAGTTTATAGGCCTTAATGTATCCAAAGATGTTATGGAAGCTGTTAGTTAATACTGGCATTATATCTTTCAGTGGTCTGCAGTAGAGATCATTAACTAAATGCCATGCTGCTGACTCAGGGGATCCTCAAATTTGTGATGTCAGCAGTTGCACTTGACGTTGACACTGCCATCCCCCAGGCAGTCACACAGACATGGTGTGTTTGCATCCATGGCAGTTAGAATTCACGTATCAGTTTCCAGATAACTGAAGACAAAAAACTGCTTCTCTCCCTCAGGCTGCTGCTGAGCCAGCTTGGAGCATCCCAAGGGCTGAGGTGGCCATTTGGCACATACACCACAGGGACTCTGCAGAGCAGCACAGCCTAGAATTCCCAAAGTGAGAGTCGAAGAGGGAAAGGGGAAATAAATAGATCTCACCTGAGGTACATTCTAACCAGTCACAGATCTCTTTGGAAGGAACCAGCTCAAAATGTCCCTGGGAGTTGCTGAAGTTAAGAGTCCGGTGATTACCCCATGAGGGTGTGGCAAACATAAAGGAAAGGTAAAATTTGGGTGAAATGCTCTCAACACGACCAAGGTCATTGCACAAATAGGTAATTATCTGGAGGGAAGTTTTACAAGTGTGGTCTATGCGTAAATGGGCGATTTAAAGTTTAGCCTTAAAAAAAATTGTTCCCAGTGGTGACCATCTCATGAGCCAGAATGAGAGTTGCTAAGCAACCAGAGAAACAAAGATAAGTTCCAAGAAGTTCATTAAAACCCACAGCGGCAGGGCTTTGCTCTACTGTTCTCCACCCTAGTGAAAGAGACATATCCAGTAAGAACTGATCCCTCCTCTGTCTCTCTGCTCTCCCTGAACCCCTCCCTCTGAGCTCCCAAGGCACCCTATCTACACTGTTAATTTTAGCATGGAATACATTTGGCTTGTACCATAGCTTTTAGTATGTCTATATGTTTCTCAGTTAGATCACTGGCCCCTTTAAGGCAGGACCCATGTCTTATTCGTCTTCCTACTGAGTGCCTAAAATAATACCTTCCTATGCCTAATAGGTTTACAATATGTTAACTGCATATTTATTATCTCTTCCTGTTGAAGTTCTAGCCTTTCTTTGAGGCCTATCTCAAATGATTCCTATTTTAAGCCTTTTTTTTTTTTTTAAATCTCTGATGTGTTGTCATTTCCTTCTGAATTCTGTGAAACTTATTTTGCCTTTATTACAGTCATTCTAGTTTGGTTTTAACTATGTGTTCTTTTGGGATGAGAATCATGTCTTCCTTGGCTCTATATCCTTAGATAAAAAAGACTTGCACACAGCCTCGCTTATTCATTTATTTATTCATTCCACAAATATAAGTGAACATCAACTATATGGATTCTGTTCTAGTACTGGGGGTATAAAACGAATAAGACAGACATAGCTTTTATTCTCATAGAGCTGAAAGTTTCAAGGGGAATTTTGACAAGTTAATAGAAAATTAAAGCTCAGTGCTTTTTCTTTTTAAAAGCAACGTTTTTCTGGTGAGGAAGATTGGCCCTGAGCTGATATCTGTTGCCAATCTTCCTCTTTTTTTTTTTAATCTCCCCAAAGCCCCAGTACATAGTTGTATGTCCTAGTTGTAGGTCATTTTAGTTCTTCTATGTGGGATGCTGCCACAGCATGGCTTGATGAGTGGTGTGTAGGTCTGCACTCAGAATCCAAACTGGGGAATCCCGGGCCACTGAAGCAAAGTGCATGAACTTAACCACTCGGCCACGGAGCCAGCCCCAAAGCTCAGAGCTTTGATGAGGTATAGAGACCAAGAGATCACTTGCCCTGATTCAGGGGATCAGAGAAGACAACCATGAGGAAGTGATATGCTGAGAAAGAATGAAGGAAATGTGCAAAGTCCAGGAAATGAGAGACGGGTATATTTCAGGCGCTGAAGGAAGTTCAGAAGTCCAGACTGGCTCAGATGAAGAATGCTTTAAATTTACATCATACTTTCTGTCTAGAAAACTGAAATCTACGGGGACCAGACAAAAAAAGGGGAAACCCAAGTTCATATGCATGGCTAAACTAGCAAGGAACTCACATATTCTGCCTCCCAGATCAGTTCTCTTTCCACTAAATATTTTGTTCTATTTCTGCGTTTCTTTCAACATCAAGCCTCTTTTTCCTCATCCTACTTATGGAAACCTGTTGATGCAGAAACAAATAAATGCAAATATTTAATGTAGTTTACGTCTCCTTAAGTCATTCTCATATTTCCTACATTCTAGTTAAACCGTGTTCTGATTGGTCATTCATAAGAGAATAACTTAAGTCCAAGGGTCACCTGTGAAACTTTGCCACAAGTATGTTGACAAGTAAGTACTTACAAGTAAGTGAGTAAATACATGGGAAGCAATTTTACAGTCTGTGAGCACATAGACCTGAATGTGACCTGGGCAATGCTGGTTTCGGGAAACTATCATTTAGAGGGCTTTGTTTTTCCCATCTACAAAGTGTCAATGAGGAAGAAGGAAATGAAACTATCAATAGGGTAACCATATAATTTTTTTTTTGCTGAGGAAGATTGTCCCTGAGCTAACATCTGTGCCAGTCTTCCTCTATTTTATGCAGAATGCCGCCACAGCGTGGCTTGATGAGTGATGTATTGGTACGTGTCCAGGATCCAAACCTGCGAACCCCGGACTGCCAAAGCAAAGTGCACGAACTTAACCACTGGGCCACCAGGCCGGCCCAGGGTGATCAAAATAATTCATCATCCCAACTGGGACACTTTGAGAGTGAAATGGAAAACTCATAATAACTATGCACTGAGAAAATAGGTGCAAACTGTAACTGCCCAGATAAATTGGGACATACAATCATTCTATCTATAACCAAAAAATTTCACAGACTTAGAACTCTTAATGTTCAGGGTTTCTCTTTTCTTTGTCTTTATTCAAGATCACATTTTAGAGAAGATGCTCTGAAAATAGTTGATGTTCAAAGAAAACTACATCCTAGAAAACAGAACCATGTACCCTTCCCTCATATCCAGCAAGTTGGGTCTTTCATCTCTAATTTCAAAATCTGCAAATATTGGCCAACTGTACAGCTGGATTTCATGAGCGAAATAATAAGCAGTATATATTTTGGTTTCTGCCCCTGCTTCCTGCTAATATGTAGTCTTTGACTCCCATTCCTGACACAGAGCTCCTTAAACTCTTGTAATTTCCTGAGTGATGGGAGCATCTGACATATAACTCCTAAATCCCTTGCATTTCCTGGGTGATGGGAGCATCTTTTGTTCTAATGAGGCAACTCTTGGTAGGCTCCCAAATGGGGGCTGGTCACCAGAAAGACCAAGCGATGATTAGAAACTTGGGACTTTTAGCCCCATCCCCCATTCTCCAAAGGAGGGGACCGAAAATTGAGTTAATAATCAATCATGCCTACGTGATGAAGCCTCCATAAAAATTCCTAAAGTATGCGGTTCAGGGAGCTTCCAGGTTGGTCAACACATCTTCGTGCGAGGAAGATGTTGCATCTCAACTCCACAGGAACAGAAGCTCCTGTGCTTAGGACCCTTACTGACCTTCCCTTATGTATCTCTTCATCTGGCTGTTCATTTGTAGCCTTTAAAATATCTTTTGTAATAAATCAGCAATAGGAAGTAAACCATTTTCCTGGGTTCTGTGAGCCATTCTGGCAAATCATCGAACCCAAGAAGAGGGTTATGGGAATCTCAGATGTGTAGCCAAGTCAGATAGAAGTTGTGGGTAACCCAGAGAACCACTATTTGTAGTTGACATCCGCAGGGGGTGCAGTCTTGTGTGATTGAGCCCTTAACCTTGAAGTCTGTGCTAACTCCAGGCAGGTAGTGTCAGAATTGGTTGGTGTGGAAAACCCCCAAATTTGGTGTCAGTAGTGTTGTGAGTACGAGTAGAGGAAAGCAGTGAGTTTCTCCCAGACAGTGAGTCTACAGAACTACCTAATACTCTAGATCAACATTGTTCAATAGAACTTTCTGCAATGATGGAATGCTCTACATGTGCACTACTCAGTATAGTAACTGCTGGCCACATTGACCATTGAAGAGTTGACATATAGCTAGCACGATGGAGGAACTAAGTTTTAAGTTTTATTTAATTATAATTTATTTAAAAGTAAATTTAAATAGCTAGCTACAAGTGGCTAGTGACCATACTGCATAACGCATATCTAGATTACTTGGAGTAAAAAGGATGACAATGGTATTAAGATAAAACCAGAACATCTTTCATTTTTTTATCCAGTGTACATACACACAGCCAGGATCCTAGTAGGCCAAGGTCTCAGCTTTCCTTTTGTTTGACTCTACCACAAGAATCAGATTCATCTCTATTAAATATAGGGAAAGGAAAGACCTTAAAATACAGAGCGATCAAGAGTATTTGCAAAACAGAGCACTGATTTGCATATCCATTCTACTTGAAACACTATGGGAAGTATTTATACTAGTGGAAATGATGATGAACATAATCATAGGACTTCACCATTCTATCACACACAATGCCTTAAAGAATCCAAAATTTCTACAGAAAGTCTTATTTGTGCCAGAGCCTTTTATAACAGGAGCTTAAGGCCCTAAAGCTCTATCTCTAGCATTTTATTCATCTTTAGAAAAAGGACTAAGCCCAAAGCAATTGACATTGGGTCTCCCCATCTCATCAAATGTGTCCCTCTGTTTTGTCCTCTCATTAAACTTTGCATCTCTTCTATGGCTTTTATTACGTTCTGTCTTGAATTAGCTGTGTAACGTAACAAATACAAAATAGCAAGAAGCCATGGAAGACAAGTATAATAATCCACCTCTCCCACTGAAGAGTAAGTACTTTGAGGGCAAGGACTGTATTTTCCATAGCACCAGGCACAGTTCTTCATACGTAGTAGGGTCTCAGGGAATGTCTGTTAGTTCATTTAGAGGTGTTCTGTGTAGATAACTCTCATTCTGTAAAAATTAAATTTAAAGAACATGAAATGGGATAAGGTAAATTCTTAACTTTGACAACAAACCTATTGTCAGAGAGTCAGGGAACTCAGGAGTGCCTCCCAGTTACAGTGCCTCATAGATCAGTAATGAAGATATCATAATTGAATATAAATTTGAGAGTATGATAAACTGATTTTTTCCTCATAGGATTGCAAGCTGGTACAATTCTTTTGGAAAGAAATACGGAAATTTCTATCAAAAGCCTCTGATGTAATAAATTTGTATTTGAGACTCATTCCCAATGAAATAAATTTTTTAAACCACTTTATTGAGGTACAGTTGACATACAAAAGCTGTACATATTTAACATATACAACTTGATGAGTTTGGAGATAGTTGACACCCATGAAATCATCACCACAATCCATGCCGTGAATACATTCACTATCTCCAAAAGTTTCCACTCATCCTTTTTATCTATTATTTTCTCTGTGTGTGTGTGTGTGTGATAAGATCACTTACAGTAAGATCTATCTACTTAGCAAATTTCTAAGTATGCAGCACAGTATTGCTTACTATAGGCACTACTGTACAGCAGATCTCTAGGACTTACTCATCTTGTATAACCAAAACTTTGTTCCCTGGTACTGATACCCTCCTCCCAGCCCTTGGCAACCACCATTCTACTCTCTGCTTCTACGAGTTTGACTATTTTAGATTCCTCATATAAGTGGTATCATGTAGTATTTATCCTTTTGTGTCTGGCTTATTTTACTTAGCACAATGTCCTCAAGGTTCATCCTTGTTGCAAATGGTAGACTTTCCTTCTTTTTTAAGTCTGAATAATATTCCAGTGCATCTATACATACCACGTTTTCTTTATCCATTCATCTGTCAATGAACACTTAGTTTGCTTTCGTGTCTTGGCTATTGTGAAGGATGCTGCAGAGAACATGGAAAGCAGATATCTCTTCAAGATAATCATTTTGTTTCCTTTGGATATATACCCAGAAGCGGGATTTCTGGATCATATAGTAACTCCATTTTAAATTTTTTGAGGAACCTTCATAGTGTTTCCCACAGTGGCTGCACCAATTTATATTCCCACCAGCAGTGTACAAGGGTTCACTTTGTCACCATCTTCACCAAATATGTTATCTTTTGTTTTGTTGATAATACTCATCCTAACAGGTATGAGGTGATATCTCATTGTGGTTTTGATTTGCATTTCTCTGATGATTAGTAATGTTGAGCACCTTTTCATATACCTGTTGGCCATTTGTATGTCTTCTTTAGAAAAATTTCTATTCAGTAACTCTGCCCATTTTTCAATTGAGTTATTTGGTTTTTTGCTACTGAGTTGTAGGAGTTCCTTATATATTTTGGATATTAACCCTTTATCAGATATATGGTCTGCAAATATTTTCTCCCATTTCATTGGTTGCCTTTTAATTTTGTGGACTGTTTCCTTTGCCATGCAGAAGCTTTTTAGCTTGATGTAATCTCACTTGTCTATTTTTGCTTTTGTTGCCTTTGCTTTTGGTGTTATATCCAAAACACCATTGCCAAGGCCAACATCAAGCTTTTCCCTATGTTTTCTTCTAGGAGCTTTACAGTTTCAGGTCTTACATTTAAGTCTTTAATCCATTTTGAGTTGATTTTTGTGTATAGTATAAGAGTTGACCAATGAAATAATTTAAATATTGGGAAAATGTATATAGAAGGAGTTTATCTCTGCCTTATTTATAGTAGTGAAAAACTGGAAACAACCTAAGCACTCAATAATAGGAGAATGATTAATAATTTACTGACCAGTTAGAAATGAACTATTATATAACTATTTTGAAAGAGTTTGTATTCATATAAGAATATTTACAATATAATATTAAGTAAAAATAACACAAGAGAAAAAAATTGGGAGGGAATACATTAAGATACTGAATGGTCATTTCTGATGGTTCAGTTAGAAGTTATTTTTTTCCTCTCTTAATTCTTTATATTTCACTCAATGTCAGTAATATGAAATCTATCTTAGCATGTAATATGTGATTTGACACAAGTATTTCCTATTTTTTAGAGGTAATTCTGGCTAATAGAAACTCAGGACAACAGTTAAATTTCTACTGCCAAACACTCCTAGATTACATGTTTTGTTTGTTCCCTTTTTGTGGAGAGTGGGAGGTAGGTGGTTTACCATGTCCCAATCCAGCGTCTTGATTTTGAGCAATAGGTACAAATGCTCAAGATTTTTGTGGCTGGGTAAGTGAGGACTGGTCAATAGTGAATTTCAAACTGAAGGATGCCAAAAATATTAACACAAAAATGTATCTCAATTTTTATATATATTTATTTTTTTAACTGGTTTTGTAAAAGAATAAATATTAGCCCTCTTAGGAAAACTAAAGTCAATATAAGCGACGGGATTAAGCCATGGGTATAATTATATCATAATGTAAAGCCCTAAGTTCCAGCATAAGTCTTGTACCTTAATACTTCCCTATGATAAAACTTGGATTGCTTTCTTCCCAGCAGATTCAAACCATTGGTCAGTATTTGTGTGGGACATAGAGCAGAAGAAAAAGAAAATAGCACGTGGGAGAACGAGAAGTCGAGGAAAGTCCAGATATAGTTGTGCAGGTGATGGTGCAGCTCTGACAAGCTATTTGGGAATCTGACTTCCCATCAATTCAAAGTTCACTGCACAAAGCTTTGCACATAGAAGACTATAAGCATCTAAAGACTTAAAGGCATAGAGTGTTCATATTTAACCTACTCAGACTATTTGTTCTTTAGAGTTTTCTTCAGGAGAAATTTGCCTTTTTCTAACAAGGTGTAATTTAAAGAGTAGCAGCTAAAAAGGAGTTAAAAATTGTAGGAAAACCCCATAAAAGCATAAACACAGTCTTTTCCTGGAGGATTGCCATCTAAAACTGAAACTGTTTTTAATGCCAGGTATCCTTGGTGGCCAGTGCCTTGTGAAAGCACAGAAGCTGCAGAGAACAGGGTTCAAGTGCTCCCCTAGGGCATGGCTTGTAGCTTTCCACTCATTATGGAATCAAGCCTTGAGAGCCAGTCCCCTGTCTGAGCCCATTGCACTGCCCTGCCCAAGAGAGAGAGGAGGTAAGAGGATCTGAAGAGTATAACATGGAAGACATTTGGACAGTGATTACATTTAAGGGATCTAAATATTTTTGAATTCATGCCTCCTTTGGATATGAAGAGGGGAGCCAGAGAACATATCATAGACAGTAGCTCAGCTTAGGAAAGGGGTAGAAGATAAAGCTAAATGACATTTCCTGTGCCATATCCTCAGAGGTATGAGACACATGATAGTTTTCCAGTTCTCTCACTGTTGGTTTCAATAATATCAAAAGGATCTTTCTTCCTTTGCTTCCTCCTGATTTCTCTTGCATTTATCTCCTAGGTGTCTGGGGGAAATGCAATGGTTGTCATAATTATGTCTAACATTTCAAAATCACTTTTAACTTAATCAAGCCTGTTTGAATAGAAAACATAAGGTCTTTTGAGCCAGAGAAATTTGAGTCTGGTTTTTCCACCACTACTTCTTTTTTTTTTTTTTTTTTTTAAAGATTTTATTTTTTCCTTTTTCTCCCCGAAGCCCCCCGGTACATAGCTGTATATTCCTCGTTGTGGGCTCTTCCAGTTGTGGCATGTGGGATGCTGCCTCAGCGTGGTTTGATGAGCAGTGCCATGTCCGCGCCCAGGATTCGAACCAACGAAACACTGGGCCGCCTGCAGCGGAGCGCGTGAACTTAACCACTCAGCCACGGGGCCAGCCCCCTCCACCACTACTTCTTAATTCTGTGTTTTGGGTAGCTGCTTAACCTCTCTGGTTCTCAGTTTCCTTAGATGGAAGAGGAGGATCATTGCTATCCACTTCTAAGGATTGTTGTGTACAGTAGCCCAGTGCCTGGTGCATAGTAACCACAAAGTGAATTTCAGCCGTTAGTATATACCCAACAAATAATACGTTTCAGGCTCTTTACTTACCTAATATACACTGTATAATTAACATATAGGTCCTTGCCTTCAAAATGAAGGTAATGCAAAGATAGACAAACGCAGCGTAACAAATAAGCCTAAGCAATTAAAAAAAAAAATGATAGGGATAACAGTAAATACACAGGAATCCAGAGAAGAAAGAAACCATAGGGGAGAGCCACTCTCAAATCTATTTTATTTGACCCTTGCTACAATTCTATTACGGAGTCAGGAGAAGTAATATTTGACAGAATAGGAAAACCAAGGCACAGACAGTTTCCAGCTCCATTTCAGTGGCTGTAAAATGAAGTGATGGATTAAGAAAACTCTGAAGTTTCTTTCAAGGCTGTAATTACATTATTCTTTGACATTCCTAAAGTAAGCCTGCTTGTTACTATGTGATTTGATACTAGAACTCACATTTCTTGATGCTCAGCACAAGACTTTGTGCCTAGGCCAAAAGTGCTCGGAAAGCAGGAGAATCTCGCTTCAAAGGAAAATGAAAATTCCACCTGTGCAGAAACGTCCTTCTTCCTTTTCTACTGGCATAATTTTCATAGAGGCTTCAAATCTCAATACAATGGCTCTGGCAACATGTGTTGAAGTGTGTTCATGCTTGAATAATGATTTCCATATTCAGACACCAAAGTACTTTCACTCTGCTATAATTACACCCAGTTCCTACACACTTATTGATGTTTTCTCAGTTCTCTCTCAGACTCTTCCACACTCAAGCTTTCCTCCATGCCAAAAGAAACAAATCTTTCCACCTCTTGATTTACTTCCTTTCTTTTTTAGTTGTTTGCTCTATTAAAATTAGTCAATCTTGCTTTCCAAAATAAATATTTAAAGTTGAAGTTCTACTCTTCTCTCCAAAGATAACAGATACCCTAGCAGAAGAGCCAATTACTCATCTATAATACTAACAGTGTAAACCGAATATTTATATTTACAGGTGTCAGTGTAAATATGAACATATGCTATGCCTCTGATGTACTTTATGGCTGACTTCTTTAGACTCCAATTTGATCTGAAGTCCAAAGTGGCCTCAGCTCCCCAAAGACCTTAGGGCCTTATTTTGTTCCAAGAGACAATGCCATAGCAATGTCATGTTTGCCTGGTTACAGAGGCTTCCACAGAGCCACAGAGGCCAACATATTCCTGGCAAGGTTTAGCAGGCACTGAATTTGAAATGATCACAGCATCTCTATAATTTGGTTCTGACTGCTTTTACTCAAGAAATCTGCCAACAAGGATGTATATAGTAAATGCCTATTATGTGGATAAGGAGAAATAAATTTGACTGACTTTTTTAAATGGATAAACTACATTTGCCTTAAAGGTAAAAAAAATTACTTTTGGGCATGCTAAGTCATCCTTTTAAAAATCCATTACTTTACTAGACTTATTAGATAATAGTGCCTTGATATGTGGAAGTTGTTCTTATTGCCCTTATCCAGCACCTAGACTAGAAACTGGTACAGAGGGACACTACATGATGTGTGATCCAAATAAATGTTGAGAGTAACATGACATATCACAACAGATACTATACAGTGGAAAAACTAGAGACCTTGAAGATGTGTTTGGGATCCAGTTTCTTTTAATTAAATCTTTGCAACCTGACTAAGCCATGAATTTCCTCCCATGTAAAGTGGTGATAATAAAAACATCCTCAAAGAGTTACTATGAAGACTTATTGTGAAGACAGATTAAATGTAATTATGCGTGGATATGCCTAGCATGGTACTGGGCACATAGTAGATGCTCAATAAAGTTTGTTAAATCTGAATTTATTAAATTTCAAAGAACATACTGAAGAATGGGCATGAGAAGTTTTTTAGGGGATAAAAGTGTTGTAGAACAATTTTGAAAAGTGAAGGAGAATGTAGTTTTGTAGTTGGGTTGAAAGAGGCGGGCAACATCTCAGAGGTAAATTAGGCCTGAAAGAAGAAAAGAAGAGGGCAATCTTGGCAGGAATGGAAAGTGAGTCCAGATGAAGGGCTACAGATATTTTAAGGATTTCTATGAATCTTTGTGCTTGGTGGAACCATTTTCTGTAGAACAAATTAATAAACCGATATTTATAAAAGTATGCAGATGCTATCAATAAACTGAAAGGAATTTTAAAATATTTCTGTATTCATGGTAGCTCTTCTATCATTGTGTATATTTTTAATCAAAGATACTAAAAAGTAAAAATACTATTTATATAAAGATCCAGGTTTTGACATTCAAAAAGGGTTATAGTACTGGGTTGGAAACCACTTGTTCAGAATGATAGCAACTGAAGGACTGTAAAACCTAGTATAAAGTCTGACATGCTGATCCAAGAATCTCCTTGATTCAAGTTATGACAGCCAGTGTGTTTCACAATAAATCCAACAGTACGTTTTCATAATAGCATGCACAAATTTTACGTTAACTTTATATCATTTATGAAATTTTAAAATTCCCCTTTACTGATGATATGAAAATGGTGTCAAATCATTTATTACAACATATAGCAAACACATACGAGGGCACATGTGGTATTGAGGCCAACAATGGCCCTGGAACAGTTCCTTGAAACTTCAGACAAACTGTGGTATGAGAGAGTAAAATAATCAGAAAACAGAGATGTTGAAAAGCCCACAGTCCTCAGGGGCAACATCTCTTTAAAGAGGAAGATTCACTGTATCTCTTACTGAGCTGGGCTCAGCTAGTTCCTCTGAGCTAAAAAGTCACTTATTTTTTCACAGGTCCTAGTAGGCCACAGTGGGAGTTTCTGGTCTTGCAGTTAGAGCAAGTAGTCGGGAGTCAAAAGCTTAGGGTTCTATTATCATTTGTAATACTATTACCAACTCCTCTTCCTTCCCTGCTAGCTTATCTAGTGGTAAGAGATGGGTAAGAATTGCTGCCTCTCAAAATTTTAAGCTTTTTCAATGAGGATGTGTTTGTATAAGAAAATAAGGAAGAACTAACCCATATAAATTATAAGGGATGTTAATGGTAATTTGGTTCCTGTTGCTAAAATATGTATTAAATTGCTACTCAATATCGGTTTAAAGGTAAATATCAGAAAGACAGCACTCTGTAGGGATGATAGACACATGACATAATCCACACTTATTCTGCTAGTCATGGGCAGACAAAGAACTTCAGGACCAAGAATAAAGGGGCTTATAGAAGGTCCACTTGAACTCCCAAGGCATCATATGAGAGACAAAGGAAAGGGAGATGACCTGTGCTTGTCAGAAGAAAACACGAAAATACCCAACACCGACTTAGGCAAAGTCAACATTAAGGTGCTCTCTGTTTACGTCTTCTTCCTCTTTTCTCTCCTCTGTTGCCTCAAGTGTTTATTGAAATCTTATTATTGCTCAAGCTCTGTAGTAGGTCTTGGATTTCAAGAGCAAGCAAGACAGACATGGTCCCTTCCCTCCCGGACCTGACAATTGTTCCTAGTCATTTCCACACATGTATTGCCTGGAGGCTGGGGACTGGATCCCATGGCCAGACCAAACCCCAAAGGTAGAGGGGTAGGACTGACCTGCAGCTCTACAGGACAAGGGGCCAATGTTATTAAATGGGGTCTGTCCATGAGAGCACATCTTGTGAACTTGACTTTTCTTGGACTGGAGTTACAATAATGTTTATCCAAAGTTTTTGTTGTTGCTATTGTTTCACTTTGTTTTCATTTGCCTGACTTTTTAATTTCCCCTTACATAATAGGATCTCCTTATCTACCACCAACTCTTCAGAAAAATTTGATGTATGAGGATAGCTTTACATGACAGCATTGCAAGAAATAAATGGATGGAGAATTTTTAAAAAAGAAAAGTATGGCTGATCCCACATTTACTCCTCTTCTGAAATATAGCATGACTTTGAGGAAGATGTGTCCATGTGTTCCAGGTGGTGGCCAGCAGCAAAAGAGTTTTGCCCTTGGTGGAGTTGGGAGAGTTGAGGAGAAGCAGACAGTGCAGTAAATCAGCGTCCAGGGGCTCAAGAGACAAAGTCTTCCTTCTAAAACACTGGCAAAGTGAACCCTGAAGAGCATGTCTGTGGGGGAAGGCTAATGCTTGCCTAATTAGGGAAAATCCTTTACCAAGTGTTAGAGACAGATGTGTTGGGGGGAAAGGTAGATATTTGAGAAAAGTGGGAAAAATGTGAAATAGGTGAGATAGAGGACAGCAGAGAGAGTGAATGAAGAAACACAGGCAAGGTTGAAAATTCAGTTTCAGATGATTTAGTGTTCATTGGGTTGTCTTATTTTCTCAGCAGATTATCTGAAGATTTAGAAATGGACAACAAGAGGGTTCATCCAGCTTTGGTATTTGGCTAGGCAGGTACAATGGAAGAACAACAGGCTAAGAAAATTAAGGGCATTGGAAAGAAAAGGGGAAAAGGGATGGACCAGGGAATATCAATCAGGAAAGGAAGGGATGAAGACAGGAGCTGAGAGAGGAATAGAAAGTAGAGGAATCTAGAAAGTGGAGGTTTCAATGAGGACAAAGAATGGTAGATTGAGAATGATTGATTAAAGGTTATGTTCAGAGTCTGATGTCTGAAAAAATATTTGCAGAGCTGGAGCAATTCCGAGTGATGACGAGTTCTAGGGTGTGTCTATGGAAATGTGTAACTGAAGTAGAGGAAGTCATTGGCAATGAATATGTCAAGGAAAGAAATGCCCAGAATGTCAAACATGGATATGATGTCATTTTGAAAAATGGGTGGATATGCGATGGAAAAGAAGCCTGTGAGGGTGCCAAAGCCTTCAATGAATCAAGAGCAGTGGTGAAGAGAGGTCAGTAGCTGACAACAAGCAGAAGACGTGGAATAGTATTGCTAAATTAAACTGTCTCCATAGGGGCAGAGAAAATGTTTTACAAGATGATAGAAGAGAAATGGTCTGAAATTGACAGTGTGGAATAAACACATTCTTTACTAGTAGAAACCACAGAATTGGCAAGGCTGGGTTGATATTTTTAATTTTTTCTTTTAGACAATTTTAAATGGAAAATGGATTAGCATCTTGTAGTGCATGTAGTTTGTTCTCTTGCTTGTATACTTTCTTTTTACTTTTTTGTGAGGAAGATTGGCCCTGAACTAATAGCTGTGGCTAATCTTCCTCTTTTTGCTTGAGGAAGATCGTCTCTGAGCTAACATCTGTGCCAATCGTCCTCTATTTTGTATGTGGGATGCCACCACAGCATGGCTTGATGAGTGGTGTGTAGGTCCTTGCCCGAGATTGGAACCTGTGAACTCCTGGCTGCCAAAGTGGAGCACATGAAATTAACCACTACGTGACCAGGCCAGCCCCTTATATATTTCCTTTAAGCCATGTTTTATGCCCCTTGAGTTTATCCTAGTTTTAGGCTCTCTATTGTTCTCCTCTGTGCCTAGTAGAATGGTTTACTCGTTCCTACAGCCCTCAAAAATATTATGAAAGAGCATACGATGTACCAGACCCAGATCCTATGACTCACAATTCCTAGGAAAGATTGATAGAAAGTTAATCACTCATTTACAGCCAAGTTACCTGATATTTTATTACTATAAGCTCATAAAATGATGGCTAGTATGTACACAACCCTAGAAAGAAAGAGTGCTAAAGAAAGCAAAGAGAGTTAAATCAAATCTCCGTCCTTGGCAGATTCATTCATTTATCTATTTATTCACAGGTTTATTGAATCTTACATATCATACACTGCCAGACAAACATAAAATTAGTTGCTAGAGACAGAAAGGTGATTAATTCTTAATCTTTGTCCTTGAGAGGTCATGGTTTAGTGGCATAAACAAATAATTACAGATCTTTGTTAAGTGCTGTAACAGAAAACTGCACAAAGTTTTATGAATGTCTGTGTGGGAAAGTCGCAGAGAACTATATGAAGCTGACCATAGTTAACCCGCATCCTAAAATAAGAGACTATTAGGTGAAGGGCCTAGCAGTTGAGGTGAAAAAGAGCACAGCATGTAGAAAGAGCAAATAGTTCAGCAAGGCTTTAGCACAGGGTGTGTGGAAGGGCAAAGCAAGTGATATCAATGGGAAGGTACACAGGGAGCAGATCCTGCAGGGCCTTGAACACCATGCTAAGTATTTTGGATTCTAATCTATAGAAAGTCAAGGCTATGTAGGATTTAAAATAGGTTTTTTTAGATAGCAATGCCAGCAACATGGTGGGGGTGAATGTAGGGGGAACTCAAGGCCAGAAGGTCACTTAAGAGATTATTACAAAAGAAAAAAAACGGTGTGGTACAGGAAAAAAGAGAGAGAAAAAAGAAATATTTAGAAGGTAGAATTCATAGGACTTGGTGAAAGAAATCTATGTAAGAAATGAGAGAAAAGTAGAGGAATTCTAGAATGCGCGAATCTGGCCCAAATTTTCTTGGTGTTTTATGGTGCCATTAATTACGATTAGAAACACTGGACAAAATGAAATTTTGGTTGGAGGATGAAAAAGAAGAGGTGAGAGTTGCCGGTTAGGGAGGGAGATGAAAATATCTTTTTTAGAGGATGGATTTGAGATGGCTCTGAGAACTCCCAGCAGTGGTCTCTGTTAAGCAGTATGTGAGTCTGGAACTCAGGAGAGAGTTTAAGCTGAAAGTGGAATTTGGAAGTCAGTGTCTAGGTTTTTACCAAGACGGTGAAAGTAGATTCTAGAGAGCAGGCATGGAGCACACAGATGCTCAGCTTGAGATGAACTTTAGAGCATCCATGAAGCAGACACCACTGAAATTACTTTTTTCTTTCAGTTTTCTTCCTGCTACTTTGAAAATTATCCTTGTGGAAAAGAAAGAAAGAAAAAGAGAAACTATTGTTCCCCTATCAACACAAGTGGGACAGAAGTGGGTGTGACCGTAGGGTGTCAGATAATGTACAATCATCACTGGTTGAAAGACAATGGATGTGGTGGAGAGCATTCACCTGGGTGGAAGGAAACAGCCTCTACGCCCCTCTAAGCCCCATTAGGTGGTTGATAGCCTGGATAGACACCGTCCTACAGTGCTGCCTAATATTCTGACATTTCAAGAACTATAAACTTAGTGTTTTATGGGAAATTTTCAGATTTTAAAAACCCTGTGCATGTATTCATTTATTCAACAAACTTGTATTCAGCACGTTTATGCACCAGGCACTATTCTAGGAACTGGAGACTTGCAGAGAATAAAGGAGATGAAAATCCCTTTCCTGGGTGAAGTTGACATTCAAGAAAGTGGACACATATAATAAACAAAAGAAATGAGTAAAATATATAGTATGTTAGATGGACAGGCAAGCACTAAAGAAATATAAAGCAGGAACATGGAACAGATCACATTGGAGTGGGCCGCAATATTAAATAGGATAGCAAAGAAAGATCTTATTGAAAAAGAAAGATTTGAGTAAAGACCTTTGGGAAGTGAAGGAGTAAGCCACTCAGATGTCTATTTCCATACTCACATAAAGAGAGAAAAGCAGGAGTCTCTGAAGTGGGAGTCTGCCCAGTGAGTTGAAAGAGCCCAGTACAGTCAAAGCAGTGAGACCCAGAGGGAGAGTCTAGGGAGATGAGGTCAGACAAGTAGGGGAGAACAGGATCCCACAGGGTCTTCTCGGTCAAGGTGAGGATCTGGGCTGTTTTCACTGGTAAGATAGGAAGCCACTGGTACATTTGAGCTGAGGAGTGAGTCTATTCTTGCTATGTTGAGACCATCCTTCTACAGAATAACGGCAGAAATTAGGAGACCTGAGAGGAAGCGACTGCAGTAGCCCAGGCAAGAAATGACAGCTCTTAGACAAGAGTGGTAGGGGCGGAGGTGGGGAGATGGAGTCAGATTTGAGATGTATTTTGAAGGTAGAGACAACAGAATTTGCTGATAGATTCTATGCTGGATATGAGAGAGAGTGAGGCATCAGATAAGACTCCCAGGATTTGGGGCCTGACCTTGAAGGATGGGGTTCTCATTAACCAGGATGGGGAAAACTGATCTTGGGGTTGGGTGGAAAATAGGAGCTAGTTTTTTTACCTGTTAGGTTTGAAATGTCAATTAGATCTCCAAGTGGAGTTGTCAGTTAGGCATTTGGGTAAATAATGGCTCAGAATTCTGGGGAGTGATCCAGACTGAACATAAAATTTTTGGAATTACAGCATTTAGACTAGATGTTATCAGGGAAGTAAGTGTTGACAGAGAAGGGAACAGGTCAACGGACTGAGCACTAAAGCACTGTATTTAGAATTTGGGGAGATGAAGAAGAGGCAGCAAAGCCAGCTGAGAAGACACAGCCAGTGGAATAGAAAAAACAAGAGAATGTGATGTCCAACAGAAGAAAGGGCTTTAAAAGGAGGGAAGTGGTCAACGGGGATAAATACTGTTGCCAGACCCAAGAAATGGCCATTTAGCAACATGAGGATCCGTTAATTTAATGATCTTGATAAGAGCAATTTTAGCAGAGTGGGAGGGAGGGGCAAAAGCTTGATTGGAATAGGTTCAAGAAGAAGGGGGAAAATTAGACCCAGTAAGTAGGTTTATATGTCTTTTGAAGAGTTCCAAGGGAAGTAAAAAATGGAGTAGTGGCTGAAGGGAGGAGTAGGTCAAGAAAGGACTTTTGTTTTTCTGAAGATCAGAGAAACAACAATATGAGTGTACGTTTACAGGAAAGATTCAATTGAGAGAAAACACTGATGATGCAAGAGAGAGAGGAGACAATTGTTGGAAGAATGTCTTAGAATAGGCGAGGTAGGATGGCACCCAGAGCTGGAGTGAAGGCTTGGAGCCTAGACAAGCAATGCACACCGAGTTCTGGGTCCAGCATGCAGTACACCATTTACAAGCTCGTACATTTACATCTGCTCATCCTGAGAATACACTGGACATTCTGGGTCCTTCACAGCAGAAAAGTCTTCCTTTGGAAACACTACCAATATTCAGATTTTCTTCAATGTAAACATTGCCAAACTAAAGCTGCTGCCCATAATTGGTGGGAGTATGAGAATCATGTGATCTGGAAATGGTCAGTAAGATTTGGGTTTGGAATGAAGATACAACCTAAATTGTCTTCAAATTGCATCATCCACAACTAGAACTGCTTACATTTCGTTTTAACATCTTGGTCTTAGTCCATGAGGAATAGATGGCTACATCATTTCAGCTACTGGATTGAAACTACTGACATCTCTCAAAGAACCTGATTTGTCTCCTAAGTACAAAACTTCAATCTGGAACAGCTTTTGGAAATTTAGACTTGTTACATATTTGAAATGGTGAAACAGTACTTTCTCAAACGGTACTTCAACTAGAAGTGAAAACATTAGTGCTCCATGCACAGATTGAGCACCTGTGATAATTGGCCGCCCTTCTGAATTGGCAGCTTTAGAGAAGGAAGGCTCCCCAGGGGTTGACACGCCCTACCACTTTATCCATGGGAAGTACTGGTGTCAAATGGACAATGAGCCCAGTTCCTGGCACAAAGTGGGGGCATAATAAACAGTTGCTAAATTCAAGAATAAAAATTCATTCTGTCTGGTATCTGAAGCACTAGGACCTTCATTAGACCCTGGAATTTGAATTAACATTTTGTCAAGTGATTTTTATTAAGAAATGTGAGTAGAAGCGGAAGATGTTCTTTTATAACTCACAAGTTAATTGGCTTTTCAGGGGACATGTATTGATGCATTTTGTCACATTTTAGGTAATATTTTGGATAAGAAGAGCCCACTCTCCACGCCATTTAAAAGGAAAGAGCTAATTCACAGTTTCTCTTACTTGCTGGATGTTTCTGTCCTACAGTGAGGTTAAAAAGTTAAAAATTTTAACCAGAAGTTTAAAAATAATGAAAGATGAATATTCACATTTTATTTCTACTCTAACTCAAAATGCCACTAAAGTAACAGTAAAGGAATTTTTTTAAAGGCTTAAAAATATAAGAGAATGACAGTGGGTGAGAAGATGCAGACAGGTGTTTGAATGGCTACTGATTGAGCAGAGTAGAAAGCGAAAACCTAACTCCCTGCAGAGGGAGAAGCTGGTCTGTTTATGCTGAAGAAAACAGCCTCTTGGAAATTTAGAGGCACCAAGAACCTCTGAAGATGGTGGGATGAGGGTTTGGACTAAAAATAGGAGGATAGGGTGAAAATCTACATAAAGTATATAGACCCCAAGTACCTTTCTCATATCCAGAGCATCCAGGTGACCACCCTGGTGGGAGACAGGGTGTATGAAGTGGAAAAATCAAGCCAGAGTAATTCTCGACTTTAGGTACCAGAAAATAAAAGAAGAGGGTGTAGGAAAGACAAATATTGAATGGTGTGAGACTCTTGCCCCTGTCCCGCTAAGATCCCAGGATGTTGGCAGCCAGGCTTATACTTCTCTGTTCCATCCCAGGGAAAACTTTGGAGGATTTCTCTCTAGAGAAATGAATGGATCTAAGAGTACGTATTTTTAGACAATAACATATGGGGCTACTTCCTACACTGTCAAGTTCCCAACCCAATAACACTAAAGTCAAGCCAACCAGGAAACGGGCTTGGACCACATACACACAGAGCTTTGTGACTAGCATTTGGAACCTTACTCTTAAATATTAAAGGAAAATCATGATCGTAAGACAACTGAGAAAGGTCTCCAACATGAAAAACAGAGGCCAAAACTAGCAAACAAATATATTTTTTTAAAAAACTCAGAAGACACACAGACAATGCAAAGAGCAGAAGAAACTCCCTACCACCAAAAACAAAACAAAACTTGTAACGTTAATATCATCAGATATAAAGGAGATATTATATCTATGAAATAAGAAAAGGATTCTGGTAAAAACAAAAGAATATTCAGAGAATACTAAGAGTTGGTGGTAATTAAAAAGATCTAATAAAAGTCCAATAGAAGGATTGGATGGTAAAATTGAGGAAAACTTTAAGGAAACACAACAAAAGGACAAAGAGCTGAAAAACAGCAAAGAAAAGATACAAAGTTTAGAGAACTAATAGAAACTCCAGGACTAATAGTCTAACTAATAAAAGATCAAGAAAGAGAATACAGAAAAAAATTAGCAAAAGAATAACATGAGAACACTTCCTAAAACTGGAGGACATGAATTTCTAGATTGACTTGTCCAGTACAGTGAATGAAAAAAAAGACTAACACAAGGCACATTGTGATAAAATTTCAGAGTTCCAAATTCAAAGATAAAAAACTATAACTTCTACAGAATAACATTGAGTCAAGCATAAAGAATTTGGAGTTAGAATGACATCTAAATTCTGGAAGTTCGTAATCCTGAAAATAATGGTAATAGAGAAATGCCCTCAAAATTCCAAGGAAAAGGACTTCAACTTAGATTTAAAAACCTAGACAAACTCTTCATCAGGTTTGTGGGTTGAACAAAGATTTTTCAAAATTAAAAAAAAAAAAATCGAATTTCAGGAATATGTTAGTGGACAGAGACCATCAAAATGAGGAGAAATACAAGAAAAAGAAAGACAAGGGTGCAGGAAGCAGGAACTCCAACAATAATAATAACAAAAGAGGCCAAAGCAATTCTCAGAATCATGGTAAAAGGAGGTCCCAAGATGACAGAAGTACAGATGGTAGAAGATAATGAAGGAGTACAGAAGTTTTGTACTCTAAGAAGAAGAAGAAAGTGAAACTCATAGTTTATTTAACGTCTGACCGTAT